>NC_080670.1:142362196-142630067 GCF_030247195.1 Topomyia yanbarensis
ATCTTCGAATATTCGAGGACTGTATTCAGATCATTATTAAGCTTTCGACTTTTCTGTTTGAAAAGGGCTCGACCATTCGACTAACAGTGATTGATAACCTACTTGTTTTATTGGTTTCAAACAATAAATATAAACTGCACTTTCCCCGCCAATTAGAGAGTGCAGTGGTGTGGTACTTCACAGATTGAGCTATAAGGTAGAACTGAGAAAGGTTACAAAAATCGAAAAGAAAAGCAAATTTTTACATCGTTAGCAAAACACCTTGAAAACCAATCAGCTTACCTGCGTAGTATATTGCTACATTACTGCTGATAGATTTTCTTGAAGATGTAGCAAACGACGTGGAAAAAATAACTTTTTTCCATTTCGATTTCCGTACGTACCATTCGCAGTTAACTAGAAGTAGGGGAACTGTGGGAAAACCGACACTGTGGGTAAAACCGACACCACAACTTTTCCTAGAAATCAAATTTTTATTCATTTCATAATAACACATTATTATTGGTACGTTTATGTACAGCATTTGAAGGAAAATTGGATTTACATTAGTACGCCGAATGTCATAAAATAAACAAGACATACGACAGTAGCGTTCATACTCGTCTGGATGTTAATTTTTTTTGGTACATTTTAAGGCTTTAACCGAATAAAAGCCTTTCAAATCACCACATTTTTCAGTACCTATTATTATCGGCCTTTCAAATGATCAACTGGGTGCATTGAAGACGAGTTTGAGAAATTCAATATTTTTAATTGCTTTTTTAAAAAATGTGCCATATTGGGGTAAAACTGACACCCTATGGTTAGGGTAAAACAGACACGCTGTTAAGACGGTTGTGTTTACTTGCGATTCATTACAAAGTACTGGGGATCTTTGTGACACTTCAATCACGCTATTAGCACACTATAGTAATAGCAGAATTACACAGAAATACTTGTATTGTGTTTATTCCTTGTAAGTCTCTTTAAAAATCAATAATTGGAATTTTTGCTTATTTGATTCTATCGAGGATTTTGCTATTTCTGTAAAAAGCTCATCAAACCGAATTTCTAGTGTTCTCTTGGTTTGTCATGGACGAACTTTATCACAATGAGACAATGATATTTTGTATACCCCGGTAGATTGTTGATGATCAGAGTCCGAAAAATGAAGTCTGAAAAAGGTAGTTTTACACAGAAGTGTGTGTCACTTATAAGTGAATGAATCCAATTAGCAGAACGTAGAACGCTTGCAAATCTTCTCTCATGAAATAAAATGACACTGAAGGTTGCAATGATGTGCGTAAGCATCATTTGGAAATACCCATTTCAAGAAATAATCTTATAGCATAAAATACTCTTATTTATAGCACTACGCTTTCGAACTCTCTTTCCCTCACTTCATGATGAAGCTATTAAAAGCACATATTTGCATCACACATACTCATACTTTATTAATCATGCATATATCTCATTTTTAATAAAGAAAAAGATTTTAATAAAGTGGAGATAAAAAAATTAAAGGGGGTGTCGATCTTACCCCTATGAGGTGTCGGTTTTACCCGCAGTGCCTAAAAAAGTCATTTTGTATTCCAAGTTTAACAACCAATAATTTTTAATGAAATAAATTTTTTGAAGCGCTGAAAAAAATAAACCTTGTTAAGAATATTCTGAAGTAGAAATCTGCATAGAAATTATAATTTTATTGGTTTTGTGGTAACCCAGAAAAAGCGTTAAGCTTAAGGTGTCGGTTTTAACCATCATTCCCCTATTATTTTCGACTACAAAAATTCCGTAACACTCGGGCGATTCGCATCGTTGAGTATCCAAAATATCACCATTAGAAGGCAAAGGATTTACACTTTAAACTTTATAACATGACTTTTAGCCACGGTTTATCGGTCAGTGGTGTTCTCCCAATAAATCTTTATCAGATACCAGTTTCTAGAAGGTATGCCGTTAAAAAAGAAAATTGTTATTTGTATGCTACAACTATGTGAGACCGTCCCTTGTATCGATTTTGTTGATTATTTTCTGGAATGAAAGATATGAAATTGAAAAATAGATACGTATTCAGGTATTAGAGCGAATCAGCCGGCCTTCTGCTGCCCATCGAGCTACCATTTCATCAGTAATTTATAATATGCGCCGATCCTATCATTTACACATCGTTGATTGAATTAAAAAGGAAACATAAAGCTTTTGGAGATTCCGATGAAAAAAGGTTCCGGCGGGCGATGATCTGGTTGAACGTGTCTTTGGCTCTGCGGGAAGCGGGAAAGACTCGATGTGGGGTTGTAAACTGAACGCGTCTTCTGTTAAGATTAAAATCTGGTGAAAATTGAACCGAAGCGAAGTACCTATTTACGCTGGGTATCTAAGCAAGCTACATTTACTGAGATGTAAAAATTGTTCAGACGAATCGGTTTTCTTCAGAACGAAACTGTTTGTAATAGCTAACACAGAATGAGCCGCTGTGTACATTTTGCCGTCATTGTGGCGTTGTTTTCGTTCCGTAACAAAACGTAGTGATGGTTACTGTTGTTTCCATGAAGAAAGATTCCCCGCCGAGACAAAATTGTGCAAAAGAACATTGTGCGCGAGATTTGAAGGACGATCATTATATTAGTGTTTTTTGACTATTTTACTACTATTATAAAAATATAAAAGGCACACGGCTCAGTCAAGCTATCACAATGAGCCATGTCAAATTAACAGACTCAAAAATACTTTCTGCTGTTTCTTTTATACTCGGCCATTGCTGCCATGATGCGCATAACAGTCCTAGATAGGAATCCCACGCAAATGACACTGTTATGCATTTCATGACATTCGCACTAAGCCCTAGAACCTTACACTTACTTTTTCTACCCTAGAACATTGCACTGGGATACAAACGTACCACACGCGTTTTATCGCAATTTTGCAAACAAAAGAAAAGTATAATATATCTTTTTCATCGTCTTTTAATTGCAAAAACAGCTGTGTAGTTAGAACTTGGAAGTGCGGAGATTATTGAATCAATGATACATAAATTGTCTCAGGTCAATAAACGCCCAACTCTCGTTTTCACACGGCTCCAGAGATGGAGTGGGGTAAATTTGTACCCTAGTGCAACGTTCTAGAGTTAGTTCTGTAAAGTAAATTATGACGCTTGTCTATCAATGAAACTTGCATTCTTTGGTAGATTTTGCCGAAGAAGAGTTTTGATAGTGGAGTGTATCTTGGTTGTGGCAATGCCTACTTGAAACACCGGTTCAATAGCTGTTCTTGTTTGTAGCAGTACAGTAAAATGCATGACAATCCATTGTTTCTATACAAATGGGGAGTGCAGAGTCTGAGACATGTGATTTTTGATCCATTTCACAAAGTTTACCGCCCTTTTCAAAATCCGAATATCCTAGTGAGTTCTGTTCAGTGCCATCGTTTAATGGGAGCCGTATTATTCGCAACATCAGCCATGGCGCTTTCTGAAGGTCATCATTACCCTGCGTATCTGCAGGACCCGTGTTGAAAATCTTCTAACTGTGGTACTCCTCATCTGCTAGTATGAATCGTGAATCCGTCAGAATTTCCAATTGGACCGTTTGTAAACAAACGAACAGACTTGTTTGGCACAACATCAAGTAACTAGATAGATATCGTTGTTATCACTGGGACCCGTTCTCGGCTGAAAGTAACATCCAACGTAGCACACTCGGGTTTTCAAACGACAAGGTTTGTTTACCTGTTCGTCCTTTTGTGGAATAAACAGCCTCCCATTGTAGCAATAATGTTCGATGTGGGAAATGCGGTGGGATCCATGTGGATGATTGTTTTTTTACATTTCGATTATAGAGGTTTTAACCTTAAGGTCATTCGCCTCTTCGGGTTAGAAAAATCTCTTATGAAAAATTTCTAACCCTATGTGCGGGGTCGGGACTCGAAACCAGGTGCGCAGCGTACATGGATGATTGTTGTTTAAAATTGGTAAAAGACCATGGTGGCGCAACTTCACAGAAAAAATGTTGATGAAAACTGAATCAAAAGCCACCTTAATATCCAAGAAAACTAATGTCATCTGCTCCTTGTCAGCGTAAGCCTTTAATTTTTGTTGAGAGCAACGCAAGACAATCGATCGTCCCTTTGTCTTTGCGGAAGCCAAATTGTGTATCTGACAGTAAGCCATTTGCTTCGACCCAATTGTCGAGGTGAGAATAAGAGTTGTGGTCGGAGACTGGTTTTCCTGGTTTTTGTATGCCAATGACCCTTACTTGTCTCCAATCAATGTTACCCTCGAAAATCAAGTCAGCCGGAAACTGCTACTATTCCTCCCGAGGAAGCTGTGTGGATTTTGTAGGATATCGTGAACGCGTAGCTTTTCCAATTATTATTTTTTGTAAGGTCTTACGAAATATTGGTTGTATTGGGTGTCCCTGAATCTCTATTAATAATGATAAGGATTGACAGTTGGTAGCTACCGTGGGGATCAACCGCAACGATGTCGAGCGGAGGGATAAGTCTAAAGCGCTCGGACGCGCTAGGAGGTTGGAATCCCTTTCATTTCCCCGTGTTTAAAACAGTCGTCTCAAAATTATCGCAAAACTCGTAGAGTGAGATAGATCGATTATCATCATGAAGTCAACACCATGCCGTATCATGGGATTTAAATTTCCTAAAACTAGCTTCGGTGCGGGCGGAGTTCCGCAAAATCACAAAACCTTCAGTGACCAACTGAGGCTCTAGGGGGAATGATGGTGGAAGCAATGCAACTGCAATATAATGTCGAGGGGTGGTCGATACGTTTGAAACAAAAGAACTTTTTGATCCATAAAAATACTTCTTCATTATATTGAAATCGGGAAAGTTGAGGTCTATTTCTGAAGTGAATCAGGTTTCGCATAGTGCAAAAGCATTGCATTTCTAATTATTTATTAAAATTTAAAGGAATTAATTTTCGCAATAGCATTTCCCCTGTAGAACACTGATCAAATCAGTGACCTCATTAGATGAATTAGCCGTCGAAAGATACAATCGCTGAAAGTAAAGGTCATTTTGCAGTCAGCCGCATCAAGAATGTTTTACTACGGGTAGAAAGCTTATAGAGATGCTTTTAAGAAGGGTTACAAATATTGAAAGCAGTGAAAATACGGTTTAAGCTGTCGAAAATTTTTATTAACCTTCCGGCTGTCGCGCTAGTGCACTGAGTGCACGCTGCTTCAAAAATCTAGCGAAATCGTCTTAGGACACCGGCGGGTGCTCGTTCAGCGAGCCATTTGCGGGACTTCCAGAGGGTTAATCCAGCGCTGGTTTAATTCTCCAGTTGAGACATGGGAACACTTGGGTTTTTTGATGTTCCAAGAAGTGCTGGAAACTTCCTTTCTGAACTCAGATTTCTGAGTCCAAGAGCTACTTGATTCTGTTTCGCACAAGTACTTCGTTGGACTGTTATTTTTGGAGAATCTTGAAGGGACACCTTCTGGTCTTTATATCGGTAAGGAGATATTCCTCTTTTTTATATTGCTTCTAGGCACTGCAGAAGATGATCCCTCTTGGGGGTTATTAGAGTCGCATTCGTCAGTAGATAAGTTAGTGTAGATATTCGTAAGGACCGGTGGCGTAGCTATCTTTAGAATTTCTGCAAAAGATTTCTGAGCGTCCCTGAAGGGTTTGTATGCGGGCCATGTCGGGAGAGCATGCGGGTTTCCCCCCACAGTGGAGACACTTTTCGACCCCTCTTCCGCAGGAATCTCATCTTGAGGTGAATCATTGCTAAGGAAACTATTTTTGCACGGGCCTAGGATTCAATACAGGCTATTAGAAGAGGAAAATATGGGAAATGTAATACAATTGCGGTACTTAACTTCATTCGAATGTGCCGTCAACACTTCACACAGCAGCAGCAGTAGCAGATACCAATACCAGGTTTCGTTGTAAAACTTATTGCTTGTTGACCTTTCTTCTTCTGTGAGTAACGGAAAGAACTATTTCGGTAATTCCTTGGGGCATACTTAACCTTCCGGCAGTCGCGCTAGTGCACTGAGGTCACGATGCACTGAAAATCTAGCGAAATCGTCTAAGGGCACCAGCGGCTGCTTGTTCAGTGGGCCATAATCGCGACTTCCGGAGGGTTTAACAAAATTGTCCAGCTTACAATTAGCTGTCAAAACAATTTTACCGCATGTAAAATCTCAATCTTTCTAAATTAGTTATGGAATTTGCGTTTCGAATTCGTCTCAGTAAAATCCGACACTAACTTAATGGCATGCGCTCTGGATTAACGCTAGCTCAAAAACAACGAAAACACTATTTGTGTTTCTGAGTAGTGCCCAAGACCTGCGTGATGTCCCGCAAGAAATGGAATTCTGATTAAGCTGTTGCACTGATAATATAAATTCGTAAATATAATGACATCGACCATGCAATGCACGAATTCATTCGTCGTTTTCGACGAATGAATTCGTGCACGAAGTATTTTCGTGCATTTTAAATAGTAGGTTTCATTAACTTCATGAACAAGAGTGGTCGGTTGGTGAACGAAAGCTTTCGTAAATTTTTCACGTTTAAAGTATACGGCACGAATGTTATCGTTGATAACGACATTATTTTTCGTGAATGAAACGAAATGTTTTGTTTATTTTAATAAACGTGTGTGTATATTACCGACGATTTCGTTGGTCACACGAATTCATTTCGTTTATCTTAGAAAAGCGTTCGTATTTATTTTCCTCTTATTGTTTCCAGTCGATCTTTTGGGATCGATGTTTGACAACATCGATTTTTTTTATTTAAAAAAAAATCGATGTGGCAAAGTCGATTTTATTGTGGCACGAAGAGCTGGCCGCTTGATGAACGGAAGTTTTCGTGAATTTTACTTATTTAGTTTACATTGCACGAATGTTATCGTTGATAACGACATCATTTTTCGTGAATGAAATGAAATGATTCGTCTATTTCAATAAATGTTTATGCATATGATGAACGATTTCGTTGGTCGCACGAATTCATTTCGTTCATCTTAGCATATTATTTCGTATTCATTAGCATATTATTTTTCAATCCATATTTTAGGATCGATGTTTGACAACAACGATTTTTTTTAATTAACTAAAAGGATCGATCTGGCAAAATCGATTTTATTTCAACCTGCTCACCTCTATTGAGGACTAGAAAGATTCTGGTGTGAAGTAATGGCCGCTTGACAAACGAATTTTTTTTTGTAAATTTTACATATTTAGTGTACATTGCAGGAATGTAATTGTTGGTAATGACATTATTTTTCGTGAATGAAACGAAATTTCGTTAATTTCAATAAATGTTTATGTATATGACGAACGTTTTCTTTGTCGCACGAATTCAATTCGTATATCTAATAAGAAAAGTTTTCTTTTCCTATAGAAAAATTTTCGTATTTATTAGCCTCTTATTGTTTTCAGTCGATCATTTGGGATCGATGTTTTACAACATCGAGTATTTTTTTATTTTAAAAAATGGATGTGGCCCAATCGATTTTACTGTGGCACGATTGCCGCTTGATGGACGAAAGTTTTCTTGAATTTTACTTATTTAGTCTACATTGCACGAACGTAATCGTTGATGAAGACAGTATTTTTCGTGAATGAAACGAAATGTTTCGTGTACTTTAATAAACGTTTATGTATATAAAAAACGGTTTCGTTTATCGCATTCGATCTTCTAGGGTCACTGTTTGACAGCACCGATTAATTTATTAATTTTATTAATTAAAAAGATCGACCTGACAAATTTGATTCTATTTCAACCTGCTCATCATTATTGAGGACTAGAAAGATTGTAGTGTGATGAAATGGACGCTTGATGAACAAAAGTTTTAGTAACTTTTACTTATCTAGTGTACATGGCACGAATGTTATCGTTTATAACGACATTATTTTTCGTGAATGAAACAGAATGATTCGTTTATTTCAATAAATGTTTGTGTATATTACGAACGACTTCGTTGGTCGCAAGAATTCATTTCATTCATCTTAGAAAAGTTTTCGTAATTATTATCCTCTTATTTTTTTATTCGATCTTTTGGGATCGATGTTTCACAACACCGATTTTTTTAGTTAAAAAAAAAGATCTGGCAAAATCGATTTTATTGTGGTATGAAGAAATGGTCGCTTGATGAACGAAAGTTTTCTCAAATTTTACTTATTTAGTGTACATTGTACGAATGTTGTCGTTGAAAACGATATTAATTTTCGAAATGTTTTGTTTATTTTAATAAACGTCTATGTATATTACGAACAATCTCGTTGGTCGCACGAATTCATTTCAATCATCTAAGAGAAATTAAATAAATAGCATATTCTTTTGACATTGTTCCGGCAAAGAAAAACTCAAACTTATTCATACAAAACCAACAAGTAGTTTGCGATGGCTAAACTGTATCCACACTGCTCCGGATTCTGGATCAAATGGAAGCGAAAGAGGTTTAGAAATTTTTCCTGAAACCGGCGGACACGGATACGGCTATTAAATAGTCAGACCGAGACCATCGTGATGATCAACAATTATATGGCGTATAGCAACAATGACTCCATATTGAAACTCTGTTGACGTTGACGGTTCGACGAATGGTGCTCGTAAATATTATAAAGATATATAGCAACGAACAATTCGTTTGCCGAACGAAGCTGTTTCGTAATAAGCCAATGAAAGTCATTTCGTGGTTTTCACGAAAGACTCGTAATAAAAATAAATGTGTTTCAATATAACTACGAACGATTCATCGTACATTTTATGAAAATTATCTGTACGAAGCTAATGCATAGCAATTTAAGAATATATTCTATCAGTGTGAGAATTAATCTATTCTATTCTATTCTAACTCTTACACAGCCAGTATTGAAAAGTATCCTGGAAAACACTGCAGTTATTCTATAGTATTTTTCTTGTCAACATTAATATTTGAAGCATATTTTCATATGTCGCAAATATTACAACGACCAGGCCTACTGTGCAGAGTTGGGTTTGAAGATGTTTCAAAATTAGACGGCATTTCATTTAATGAATAATTTAATTAACGAATTATTTTGAATCTTGAAGGAGGAAGAAACGAGGACAACCGTACCGACCTTTCAATTTAAAGGGGATATAATAAATGAATCGTTGGGAGTGACTTGGCTAAGAAGGTTAATGTCACTCCTTTAGTCCTTTGGGATGGGATGGGACAGAGGTATTTACACCTTGCCCTGGCTAATAAGCCTAGGTTAAAGCGCCTTTACTTGCTACCAACATTTTTCCATTACACGTTCAATACCTTTGTTAATACTTTCTACTATTGACGAAAATATTGAACATCGCTAAAGATCGCTCTGCAAATAGGGAGGCAGGTTGAAGTATCAAACTCTTTAATGTCAAACAAATGCCGATGACAAGGTCGAGGGTTATGTTGATAGAGCAAAGCCACAATGGCTCAATGTAAGTGGGTGGTTCGTTGAAAGATTCTAAAAGAGTTAAATAGGCACACATTGAGATGGACTCAAAGAAGCATCAGCGGATGAAAGAATTCTCCAGCACTTGACGGATGTCGTAATTGTAGTTGTAATTAAATGAAATACTGGACAATTATGAAGCAGGCACTATGGAAGCATCCCAAGGAGGTCAAATCTGAGGAAGACATGAAGAAATAGTGGGTTTCCGCTGAAGCCGTAAGGTGCGAGCGCACGATTATGGTATTGAAGTTGAATGAAATAAATATGCCGAAAGCTTACTAATGGGTTATATTTTATTGTCTGACAGTTTGAAAAGAAAAGGATCGGTTCACTAGGTAATTTTCTAGAGCGTTTTTTCCATGATATAATTTGAGATGGGACAGCGTGTTGACGTGGAATGCTATTGCAAATAAATGCGATGTTAGTTAGATGAAACGGATAAGATTGTCGCGACATCAGGTCAACCCCTATTCCCCTTTAAAAAAGCTACGTAGCATGACATGACCCCCGACCCCCCCCCCCCCCTGTCGTCACACATCATCACAAAATACAAAACTCCCCCCTCCCCCATATAATGCTACATCATTTATGGATGGTCCCTTATGGAAAAAGGTGGGTTAATATTAGGGAAAGTGCGAAACTATTTCACTAATTACTCGACCTATAATCGATGCGATGCGTATAAATAGGCATCAAAATCTTTGCTTCGTTCTTCGGAATCAATATGATTATAAAAGGGGTCTGAAATGGCGAAATGCTCGTGTTTGAGCATAACGAAAACTCGAATCGTTATGCTACCATCTTAGCCATTGCGTTGAACAAAGCTGGCAGACGCTGCGCAAACCAATGGCTTCCGATGCGTGAGGTTGTTATAGAAACATGGCAAAAATATGCACAGTACCCTTTTTTGTTTTTAATCCGTCACTTTGAATTTCGAAATCGAACACGTCTAGCTTCCGGACCAACGTGCTTTGTATGGGATTTTTTGACAATTTACATGGAGAAAACCCCACTTGCTCACATTTCGTACATATTGTGCAGCAACCGGTTTATAAAGTGTAAATTGGACCATGTCAATGTTGATTTGTAAAACTTGAACTCAATTTATAATTAAACAAAGTACTATTTTTACAGATTGTGATACATAATCCTTTATTAATATTAAAAATTCAATAACGTGCATTATTATGTTTAGGAAACACAAACGGGCGCTGTAAACACTTTGTACACAGCTCATCTGGGTTCAATTCCCCCCGTTTAACATTAAAATACGATTTTCCATGTTGTTCGACAACTTGCAGTAAATACTGAAACTGATCTTCGTTTTTGGTTATTTTGTTTGTATAATTTTGTAAATGAGCAACGCCTCGCTCAGTACAATCATCCACTACTTGAAGATTTTTAATTGCTTCTCTACTTTCTGAATAAATTTCTGAATCATCCCATTCATCTGGACTTCACTTGAGACAACTGTTGTTACTCTAGCCTATATAGTTCGACCGCTATGCGTAAACTCTAAATTTGCCAAATCATTTTACTTCCTATCTCACTGTCCAGTTCCGTGATTTCGCTAAAAACTGCCTCGTTTTGTTAGTTCCGTCCTGCAAGCTGTACGAGCCTCCTTCATGCCATTGTACTGAAAACGCCCTGCGGGCGTGATATGAATCTCATCCGTCTTATTCAAATCTCACATAGATTTTAAAGGTAGTTGTAATGTAATATAAATCGAAAATAATATCAACTTTGAAATAGTACTGATCAATGTCGAACTATTTCGTACAAAAACGGTCTATCGATCTATCAATAATTATTATGGCCTATCAGGATCAGGAATCAGAAAATATTGTCTTAAATGGCCCGTTCCCCGTATGTAGTCGGGGATTTGTGCCTTCAGACTATCTGAGTTATTGCTTGTGTGACAGTGTTCTACATGTGGAGCTTGGCGCATCTTGCGTCTCTATGAGCTATGAACATAATGAGCCAACGAGCTACTCATCTCATCCGTAGTTTACGATTTTCTTTGCAAAATTACACCTCAACTAGACCGGAAAACGAGTAATTAGTAGATTCGTTAGCGAAACCGACCGTTAGTTTTACAGCTGCTCATATATTCGGTAATAATCGTGTGCAATATATTAGAGCTAACGTGTGTGAGGATGACTCAAACTAGTTAAGACTCTCACTAATCGAAGGTTTGAGTTGTCTAACAATTAACGGTCTATTCAAAAATTCGCCGTCCAGTGCGCTTCTGAGTTCAAGATGCACTGGTATTGCGGCACTATGCTTTAATATTGTATACATATTCGTTCAAACAAGGAAGTCTGATACCTGTGCTATTATTACAAGCATCTCTGCAATAAAACGGATCCATCTCACAATCTTCCCTTCCACTGCGGAACTTTTACTACGGACGGCGCTAAGACGATATAAGTAAGACCAAATCTTATGAATAATATATTTTGATGGTCAGCAGTCCTTTACGGCTTCGTCTGGGTGATGTATCCCTCATACTAAAAGCTCACATTATTTTCATTTGTGGATGTGTGATTGTATTTTTCCAGTTTCCCGCTCGGTTTTCTTAAGTCTTCATTCTGCGCCAAGATCATTACCGTTTAGTGTTATGACGATGGGGGTACGAAAATAAAACTCTATCATTGCCGTTAGCATTTTGGGGTTTGCCATAGACAGAAAGGCTGATTATGAGATTTGAGAAAAGGATAATCGTTCATTTATAGACAGAATTCCTCACAACTGCATGTAGGACTTTGAAAATTGAAGTTGTAGAAATACCGTCTTTTCATTGGTGGCAACAGCGGGACGTGTTTAGACTTCCCGGGTAAAACGAAACATATAACATACCATTAAGTAAATAAAAGGAAATCCATCACTCTTCAGGAGCTAGCACGGGATAGACGAATGAAAGAATCGTTCCTTCATATTAGCACACTTCAATACATCATTTGGATGTTTGGATGCAAACGGAAGCAGCTGGTGTTCACTTGAGTGCCATAAACTTCAGGGCTGATAGTAGAGAGGATAAGGAAGCCCTAATAAAGTAAATAATTTTGGCAAAGCACCAATATTAGTAATAACATATGGCCATCAATTTAGATTGCACCAGCCAAATGGTTGACGGCGAAGACATAACGGAAGATGGGGTGGTGTGTACTTAGAAAACCAACCAACTAGTATTGAATCATGTGAATTCGTTTCTAATTCCATTATAAATATTAATGTTTATACCGTACGGGTTTGATCTTCTCTGGTACATAAATACAAGGTAGTAACCCTCTTTGAATTTTGTCTATTTGGTAAACTCTGAAGTATGCATCATTATCTAACTTGACATAAGCGTAAGAATCGATTGGATTGGATTGAAATTCAATATTTATGAATAAAAAAATCTGCATGCAACTTTTGTTATCCTAATAATGCCCAACATACTACAGATAGTAGGTAAAGATAATAACTCCTGTTATTCAAGGAATAACGCAAAACTAGCATTATCAAAAAGCTCATATCTATCTATATATCTATATCTATATCTATATCTATATCTATATCTATATCTATTTTTATATCTATATCTATATCTATATCTATATCTATATCTATATCTATATCTATATCTATATCTATATCTCTATCTATATCTATATCTATATCTATATCTATATCTATATCTATATCTATATCTATATCTATATCTATATCTATATCTATATCTATATCTATATCTATATCTATATCTATATCTATATCTATATCTATATCTATATCTATATCTATATCTATATCTATATCTATATCTATATCTATATCTATATCTATATCTATATCTATATCTATATCTATATCTATATCTATATCTATATCTATATCTATATCTATATCTATATCTATATCTATATCTATATCTATATCTATATCTATATCTATCTATCTATATAAAAGTCAATGTTTGTATGTATATGATTTATAGACTCCCAAACGGCTTAACCGATTTCCGTAAAAATTTATGCGCAGTAGGTATTTGTTATGGGGCGTGTTTGTGTGATATTGTTTGGAGATTACCAGCCCGCCAGATGGCGCTTTGGAACAAATTGTGTTTCCTCCTAATTCGTTGAAAATTGCAGCATCGCGCGATGGGTATTAGCTAGTTTATCTATCTATCTATCTATATATATAAAAGTCAATGTTTATATGTATATGATTTATAGACTCCCAAACGGCTTAGCCGATTGCCGTAAAAATGTGTACATAGTAGGCATTTGTTATGGAGCGTGTTTGTGTGCTATTGGTTGGGGATTATCTGCCCGCCAGATGGTGCTTCGAAACAAATTGTGTTTTCCTCCTATTCCGTTGAAAGTCGCAGCAAAGCGCGATGGGTATTAGCTAGTATAACTATATATATAAAAGTCAATGTTTGTATGTAAATGATTTATAGACTCCCAAACGGCTTAACCGATTTCCGTAAAAATTTGCACACAGTAGGTATTTGGTATGGGGCGTGTTTGTGTGCTATTAGTTGGAGATCATCTGCCCGCCAGATGGCGCTTTGGAACAAATTGTGTTTTCCTCCTATTTCGCAGAGTGTCGCAGCAACGCGCGATGGGTATTAGCTAGTCTATATATATAAAAGTCAATGTTTGTATGTATATGATTTATAGACTCCCAAACGGCTTAACCGATTTCCGTAAAAATTTGCACACAGTAGGTATTTGGTATGAGGCGGGTTTGTGTGCTATTAGTTGAAGATTATCTGCCCGCCAGATGGCGCTTTGAAACAAATTGTGTTTTCCTCCTATTTCGTTGAAAGTCGCAGCAGCGCGCGATGGGTATTAGCTAGTATATATATAAAGGTCAATGTTTGTATGTATATGATTTATGGACTCCCAAACGGCTTAACCGATTGCTGTAAAAATTTGTACATAGTAGGCATATGTTCTGGAGCGTGTTTGTGTTCTATTGGTTTGGGATTATCTGCCCACCAGATGGCGCTTCGGAGCAATTTGTGTTTCGTTGAAAGTCGCAGCAACGCGCGATGGGTATTAGCTAGTATTCTATAAATTATTTTTGGTTTTGATTCAATTTTCCCTTATTGTGTTACAATGTTTTATCAAATGATTTTTTGCGATTATTTTTTTTAAATTAGATATGCTGAAAATGTATACACCGAGAAAAATTCTTTCAAAATTTCATACATTTTTCTGGCAATCGCTAACGTTCAATACCCGGGACCGTGGCCTCGCTGCGTCGTACGTTAAGGCACATTTATGCAATAATCGAAAACGAATAAAGCACCGTACTCGATCGTCACACAAACGAATCAATGATACTGTAACAATATTCATCGCAGAATTGTATTTGAAAATTGCAGCGATTACGATATCTCAAGAACTAATTTATCGCTCATTCTTAAATTTTAAATAGTTATATATTTAATAGTTTTATATTAACCAGTTGTACTACAAAAATATTTTATTTCGAATGAGTATTTCATTTTTTTTTTTTTCAACCAGTGCACTGAATTTTTGGGGCGAAATTTAAAATGGGTTGGGCAATAATGAGTTATTTGTTGATAATTTCTAAATGACAATAATAAATAACACTATTAACCCTTGAAATTTCATTAATACCAAATTTTGAGTTTTAATGAAAAATCGCATTTTTTATATTACTAGACAAAAAGGAGCTGTTCAAGATGATAATTTCCGAAAAGTACTATAAATTCCATATATCGTGGTTCATTAGTTATCTCGCTGAATTCGTTTTGAAAAATGTACAACCTTTTTGAACATCAGTTGTTTTATTCGCTACTTATTATTTATTGTGAATGTTGAAGAGGCTTTAATTAATTAAACCAACATTAAAGCAAACGTGGGCCAAAAGAAAACCATTCAAAATCGGTCTGCTACCAACCAGCGAAGACAACATCTAAGAAAGGCTCCCTAAGGAAACACATGCATATTAGGGTGTCCCAAAATGACAACATGTTAAAAAAGTCATCGGGCTCACTTCTTAAATGAAAGGTTATGGTATCAGGACTACTTTCTTCTTCGGAGTGAATTTTTTAAAACGCTCCATACTAGTGGCGAATTTAGATTTTTTGTAAAATGGGCCGATTTTGGGTAAAATTTCAAATTCATGCTTGTTGAAGTGCTCCTGAACTGCTTTAGATTTGTTTCAGTATTTTTTTATTTTTCTGGAGATCCAAATGGAGAAGTTTGGTTAGTTAGTTTGTACACATTGTGGATTATAAGAGCGGCAGAGCCTTTAAAATTTGGTAAAAAGTTTAATTTTGGTGTTTTTAATCAGTTTTTCTTCTAAACTAGGTTTCTAAGAAAATTTAGAAGTATAGGAAACACTTCAAATAGTTGAACCAAATATAGGGGCGCATTTTTGCTGAAGAAAGTGTATAGCTACGGCTAATGGAGTATGAGTTATTTAAGTTTTTTCTAGATAACCTTTTGACATTTTATGCTATTCATAAAAAATAACACTGTTCTACAAAATAAAACAATTTCAGTGTGCTTAGTCCGCATTTTGTTTTTCGCAAAATAGGAGGAAAATGATGAAAAATGGCGTTTTCTGCTTGTTTCTATTACATCAGAATCGGTTTTTATGAGCATTTGACGATTTTTTTTTAAATTATTTGGTATATTACTAACCACTTAGTGGGGTTGAAAATCATGAAAATTAAACAAATATGTCGAGTTAGTGGAAAGTTATGGCATATATTCGTATGCCGAATTAATTAACGTATTCAGATTTTGTCATTTCCATGTTAGGTACCTTTGAGGGAAAAAATGCAGAAGGGTGAGGTGAATGTTAAAACACTGATCTTTACGTTTTAGATCACACAGTTCCGAAATAGTCAATTTTGAAGGCTTTGTATTTTCGAAAAAGTTTTACAACAGAATACAGCGCATCTCCTAGCTTAATAATTTTGGGGAAAAAGCCTCCAAGAGATAATTATGGAGAATTAACTTTTCAGAAAATAATTAAAGATTTGGCATCATTAGTGAAGTTATCATTATTTTTATAAATGATGGTACAACAATTCATCAAATTCTCATCCCATCCTGACGCACTAAAGACAAACAGATAACGCCGTTTCAAATCATTTTCCTTCTATTTTCCAAAAAACAATATGTGGTCTAAACATATTTGAATTGTTCTATTTTTTTGAAACAATTATTTTTGATGAATTGCCAAAAATGTCGAAGGTTATATAACTAAAACTTATATAACTCACAGCCCATTAGCCGTAGCTATACACTTTCTTCGGCAAAACTACGCCCTTATATTTGGCTCAAATATTTGAAGTGTTTCCTATACTTTTAAAATTTTATAGATACCCAGTTTTGAAGAAAAACTAATGAAAAACACCAAAAATTACACTTTTTCCAAGTTTTAAAGGCTCTGACGCTCTTATAATCCACAATTTGTTCAAACTAACTAACCAAACTTCTCCATTTGGATCTCCAGAAAAATAAAAAATACTGAAACAAATCTAAAACAGTTCAGAAGCACTTCAACAAGCATGAATTTTAAATTTTACCCAAAATCGGCCCATTTCACAAAAAAACAAAATTCGCCAGTAGTAGGGAGCGTTTTAACAAAATCACTCTAAAGAAGAAAGTGGTCCGGATACCCTAACCTTTCATTTAAGAAGTGAGCCCGATGACTTTTTAACATGATGTCAACATGTCACCCTAATGCATATGTTAATATTACACATTACAACTTATTCGTAAATATGCAGAGAATCACAATATTTAATTAAAAGCTTCGAAACAGTATGCTGCAAAAGAAACCACACGGTAAATATGTAGGAGGAGACCCAAGCAGCATTTCTAGTGTTATAACACACTATAAGTACATTCTAAGTTTTAAAAAGGGCTTCAAGAGCCCCATAAAACCACATAACCTAGCTTCTCTAAATTTTTCAAATATCTTTCAATTCCAATTAAACGCATTGGTACAGCAGCACTTTGATCGTTACTGGACCAACGTATTTTATTCCGACAAAGCATCTGTTGGGGGTTTTATAGTTATATTATGGATCTTGGTCTCTATAAACCAGTTCGTCTAGCAGACCGTGAAAATTTCAATCGAAGTCAAATTTTTTAACTTTGTTTCGCCAAAAGGGTACCTGTTTACCGATAATCCTGAATGCTTCCAGGATGATCAAAATTGAGAAAGTTTTAGTACTGACTGCCAAAATTCAGAGCAAAAAACGAAAAATGGTTCTTGGAGGAAGACATAAACAATGGTTTCTTTCCAGCGACGGAAACAGGGAGAGAATGGTCCTGAGGCTCCGACCCCCCTTCGCAACAGTTAAGAAATTTTTAAAGGATCTGCATGTAACTCGGGTTGGATTAACGCAATGCTTAGTAACCGCATTCTGTGCTGGTCATTGAGAAGTTGAGTATTTGCGGTGGCCCTTAGGGTGGCGTTCTGTCTTATTTGCTATGAGACCTGGAAGCCAACGGCTTGTTGAAAAAACTCAATGAGCGTAGATTTCCGACCTACGGGTTTGCTGACTATTAACAAATATTAATTACTGACTTTGGATCAGAGAAATCTTTAACTCAATGTAACAAGCATTAAGAACTGCCAAGCAGTGGTGTCGATGTAGTCATATTATCTGTTAATCCAAACTAAATTCAATTAGTTAATTTCGCGAAGAAGCGAATAACAATCGGGGTTCGCCTCCTGCAGTTCTTTGACTCTGAGCTACTGTGTGCGGATCAAGTCAAGTACGTTGGATTTATATTATATTTCAAAGCAAACTTTGAGCCCAGAGCCAAGAAATCGTACATGGTTTTCGAGTACTGCAAACGAATTTTCGGGAAAACTTGGGGTCTTAAGCCCAAATATTTTTTTTGCATTTATACGATAATTGTATTTTAAATTTTGTCATAGGGATGCACTGTGTGGTGACAGAAGAAATAATGGCGCACAGAGTATTGACTGGCACGGTCACAACTCCGAAAGCGGCTCTTGAGGCGATTCTAAATATTGAACTTAAACCTTAAACAAGAAGCACTATCATGTGCATACAGACTGCAGGTTACTGATCTTTGGAATCATGTAATCATGTTGATCTTGCTACCAGCCATACATGGCTGTAGCCACAAATGGTTACGTAGGGTGAAGAATTTCTTGCTCCCAGCGATATTACTCTAACATGTAGTTTTCCCTACAGAAGATTCGAAATGAAGATTTCCTATCGAGGGCAGTGACTATCTAGCTATTTTGAGAAACAACAACAAACGCAAATGACATGTAACATAGACGGTTCTCTGATGGAGAGACATGATGGTGCTGGTGTTTACTGTCGTGAAATGGGAGTGAAAGAGTATCACTCGCTAGGTATATACTGTACTGTATTCATAGCAGAAATCTTCGAAATGTAATTTATGAATGGTCCATTACTGTAGTGAACATGTTTCTCTTGATGTTTATATCTTCCAGACCAGTTGGTTTATAATTACTGGGTTTGTTGAACATTCCATGCTGTTTATGCAGTTGTTGCTGGTTATCCATTGACCAATCATCGCTCAAATTCTAGTTTCAAATATTTCACCCAGGGCAGAATATCCCAGTCAGGGATGCCACATTGAAATCTGTGTTTCCGCCAAAAAAAATCTTTTTACCATCTGTGATAACTAAAACAGGAAAAAAATCTGTGATAAATTTCCAAAAAATCTGTGAAAAATCACAATATTTCCAAAAATCTGTAAATTTTTATCAAAAGGC
The DNA here is from genome assembly GCF_030247195.1 of Topomyia yanbarensis. NCBI lineage: Eukaryota > Metazoa > Arthropoda > Insecta > Diptera > Culicidae > Topomyia > Topomyia yanbarensis. Next base: position 142,381,384 of record NC_080670.1, read on the forward strand.
CAAAAATCTGTCAATCTGTGATCAAAAATTGTGAAAAAAAATCTATGATATTAAAGAAAAACCTGTGAATACAACAAAAGGATTGTATGCCCCACAGCAATCGTTGAGAATTCCCTACAAAAATGGGGTTATATGCCCCTATCGTATTATTGAAATTTTTATCATGCTTAAAAAAGGTCTCATAATGTATGAAACCCGATTTACCTAAAAAAATCTGCATTACACTCTTAGAAAAAATGAAAATTACATTTGACGTAAACAACGCTGCGACGTATTGTTCTGTCCGATAATAGGATTTTACATATGTAAAATTGAATATTGTGACTCTTTTGATGTAAAACTCAGACTGAATGACCTAGAAAATGCCGAACATCTCACATTTTTACATGTAATAAAATTTAAATTTATGTGAATTGGGACGCTCCTCTTATGTGCATCTGGCAAGACGTAAAGTTACATATTTTTTTGCTGTGTATTGTTAGTTAAAATGCGACATTTCCTAAATAGTTACGAAGACATGAATAATTCTACACGCACACAGTTTGAAGCGATTCGAACAACTAAGATAAGAACATTAATATTTGAATAAGCTACTTTAAATAGTTCTGTCAAATCCAACCCTTTCTAATTGGTTGAAATGCTTAAAGAAAAATAATGGGAGCTTACATCGAAGTGGCTCTTTTGAAACTTTTGTGTATAGGGGAATGTAGTCGGTTGATGGCACTGGTCGGTTATCGGGACCACTATGTAACTTTTGACAGAAATCAGATATGGTCATACTATTATATTTTATTTGTGTGTTATATTCGTATGTTCTTTTCTACAACCAAAATATTTTTTGAACAAGTTAAAATCTACTTGAAAGATTTTTTTGAACATTTGCTTAGTGTTATAGAAAGAAGTAAATCGATCGAAAAAATATGCGCATTGAATATTTACGAAGTGAATTTATTCTATATGAATGAATGAACCAAAAAAAATTATGGCGATGAGATGTTCGCCACAATTTTTTTTGGTTCCATTTTAAAAAGGTTACTAAAATCGGTTGTTAACATGCAAACATGGCCGGTTGTCGGCACCCCATTTTTGTGGCAAATTCTGAATTCTCTATAACCCAATCAATATGAGTATTTTTGGAACGGGCTTGACGAGTAGATGCCAAAGATCCATTTTTGACACTATTTTGAAAATCAAGATGGCGACATCCGGTTTAGTGGAATTCTCTATATCCTGGATATTTTCTACACAGTTTTTATGAGTCGATGCCAAAAGACGATGTCTGGTGCCATTTTCAAATCCATGATGGCGACATCTCTATCCAAAAAGTACCCAGATTGAAGGTTTTCAGATTTGTCTATAGTAAAAAATCCGTTATATCTATTATGACGGATTTTTTACTATAGCTTCGACATGTTGAATTTGTGTATGGCGACGAATATCAATTTTGGATATGGAGACATCCTACTATTACAACCTTTGCAAATGAGAAATATCCCCATTGTACGGTTTCATATGATAACGCGCCAAGGAAAAGTCACCATTTTGAATTTCGAAGGATCCGCCATCTTTATTTTTAGAATGACGGCGAACATCAATTTTTGAGCTCTACAGATCAACCCAACATTACCCAAGTAACCACAAAGTAGTTATTAGTAGGGGAGACTGAGGAGACTTGATCCGCGGGGAGACTTGATCCCATCATTGTAACTCAAAGGCGGATCAGAATACATTAATCGAATATACTATAAAGTTGCATAGTTTTATCTAAACATAAATTTCATTAGCACAGAAAAAAGAAATTGGACTTTTGTGTAACCGAATTTTCACCGATTTAAAAAAAATCTCAAATGAACTGAAGAATATTTATTTTCTAAATTTTAAAACTTTTATAAAATTGATAAAATCACCCACTACATACTCTACTTTTGCATACAGAATTACGGGAGAATGTCAATTATATGAATACATTATGATTGAGCTGATTCTTTTGTTCAACTATATTTTTACTAAAGTTTGCTGAAATAGATGCTATGGGTTCACTTGATCCCTTCAAATTCGTGGAGATTTGATCCCCTTCGTCATACTCACCACTGAAAATAACCAAATTCACATCAGAACTATTGAAGTCATAAAATAACAAAAAAAGGCAAAAATGAACGCTTCATCGTAAAGACACATAATTGTTTAGGATTGTTTTATGACCGATAATGTAACGTGACGTTGCAACGCGTCACAAATTAGAACTTTCAACGTATTTCTATAAAAGTCAAAATATCTGCTCTATAAGATTTTTTATCAACAACAAATCTTCTATGATGTATTTTTTAAATATCATACAAATAACTAGGTGTCATTAAATATATTTTTTATTGTTTCGTGTCTTATTAAGCATCTTTTTCATACGTCTCCCAACCTTTGAACGGAACGGATCGTTATATTTCACAGTGGTGTTCGGTGTGTAAATTTCAGTGATTGAAGGTCACCCTTTGTTCGTTCGTTAGCTGCCATTCTGCTGGTGCCGGCAGTAAATCCAGTACATTGTTTTCGCTGGTGCGGAACAATCGACGTTGTTTGATTTTGATAAGTTTTGCTTTATTTTTTTTCCTCGTTTGCTTTCTTTCCTTTTCCCTACTTTTACTCTACCTTGTAATCAAATAATAAGACACATTCCCGTTTATATAACGCTCTGCCCTCGTGCTTAAATGGCCGAGGGCGAAATACCATCTGATGTAATCATGGAAGTCCCTGATCCCCCTAATACTCGCATTGCTCCCCGTATAAAGCAGTACCCAGAAGGTTCCTCTGGGCCATGGGTGGTATATTTTCGGACCGGAGAGAAACCGGTTAATATATTAAAACTTTCTCGAGATCTGACTGCTAATTACCCGGCCGTAACTCAGATAACACGTGTTCGGCCAAACAAGATACGTGTTCTAGTGAGTGATCTAGGCCAGGCAAACGCGATTGCTTGCTGTGAGCGCTTTACGCGGGAATTTAAAGCGTACGTGCCTTGTGTGGCCTGTGAAATTGATGGGGTAGTGTCCGAACCGGGCCTGAAATGCGAAGAACTGTTGGAGCACGGGGTTGGCTGCTTTAAGAACCCCTCACTTGAACAGAGTAAGATCTTGGAATGCAAACAATTGTATACCGCAAACACCGAGGGAGGTAAGACTGCCTACTCTCTATCAGGCTCGATTCGGGTGACATTCGCCGGGTCCTCTCTTCCCAACTACATCCTCCTTGACAAGGTTCGCCTACCAGTTCGCCTGTTCGTACCGCGGGTCATGAACTGCGGCAATTGCAAGCAGTTGGGCCACACAGCCACACATTGTGGAAATAAGAAACGATGCGGCAAATGCGAAGGAGAGCATGAGGATGACTCTTGCGACAAAGAAACTGAAAAGTGTATTTGCTGCGGGGGCCCTTCACATGCTCTTAAATCATGTCCTGCGTACAAGCAGCGCGGGGATAAAATTAAGCGCTCCCTTAAGGAACGCTCAAGGCGTTCTTATGCAGAAATGCTAAAGAATGCTTCGCCATCTGTCCTGTCCGAAAATCCCTATGCTGGTTTGGCTAACGTTGAGCAAGAATCTGACGACCCACGAGAGGGAACATCTTTGGTTAACCCAGGGGAATCCAGGAAGAGGAGAAATCCAGCCTCCCCTACATTGCCTCGTAAGGGTGCCAAGGTGTCGTCCACTCAGAGTGCGCCATCTACAACCAATAAATCCAACGGAAGTGATGCACAAAAGCCGAAGCAATTTGCTCCAGGACTTGGAAATATTAATTCTAACAAGGAGTACCCACCACTTCCAGGGACATCCAAAACCCCAAGTGTCCCCTTTTTTCAAACAGATACTCAGTCCAGTAGCGGACTAATGAAATTTTCTGACATAGTGGACTTAATTTTCACAGCTTTCAATGTGACTGATCCTCTTAAAAGCCTTCTGATACGTTTTCTCCCTATAGTGCAAACATTTTTGAAGCAGTTGACTACTAAATGGCCCCTCCTTGCAGCGATCGTATCCTTCGATGGCTAAGTCATCGAACGAGGTCACCGATTCGATCACTGTTCTACAGTGGAACAGCAGAAGTATCCTCCCGAAAATCGATTCCTTTAAATTTTTACTAAATAGTTTAAAATGTGATGCTTTCGCATTATGTGAAACTTGGTTAACTTCCGATATAAATCTCAACTTCCACGACTTTAATATAATTCGTCTGGATCGAGAAAACCCCTATGGAGGAGTACTTTTGGGGATCAAAAAGTGCTATTCTTTCAACCGAATTAACCTCCCTTCGACACCAGGCATTGAAATTGTCGCTTGTCAAGTTTTAATCAAAGGTAAAGACCTTTGCATTGCTTCCATCTACATTCCTCCTAGAGCCTCGGTAGGGCACCGAACGCTTTGTAATATCACGGAATCCTTACCGGCACCGCGGCTAGTTCTGGGAGACTTTAACTCGCACGGTACGGTATGGGGCTGTCTTCATGATGATAATAGATCAACATCTTTGCGATAATTACAACATGACCATCTTAAACACGGGAGAAATGACGCGGATTCCTACACCACCAGCACGCGCAAGCGCGTTGGATTTGTCGCTTTGCTCGACATCGCTACAGTTAGATTGCATGTGGAAGGTGATCCCTGATCCCCACGGTAGCGATCATTTGCCTATCGTGATTTCAATTGCTAACGATTCAAGACCATCGGAAACAATCAATGTCTCATATGACCTCACACGGAACATTGATTGGAAGAGTTACGCGACCGCGATATCCGTTAAAATCGAATCCACTCAAGAACTTCCTCCGGAGGAAGAGTACAGGTTTTTGGCTGGCTTGATTCTCGACAGTGCGAATCAAGCTCAGACTAAACCAGTACCCAGCGCGAATACCCATGGACGGTCTCCCACCCTGTGGTGGCATAAAGAGTGCTCAGAGCTGTACGCAGAAAAGTCCACTGCATATAAGGCCTTCCGGGAAGACGGGTTACCCGCTAGCTATCAACAGTACGCGTCGTTAGAAAGGCGAATGAAGAGTCTAATGAAAGCCAAAAAACGCAGTTATTGGCGCCGGTTCGTCGACGGGTTAACGAGAGAAACAGCGATGAGCACTCTTTGGGGTACGGCTCGACGTATGCGTAACCGTAATAGTACCAACGAGAACGTGGAATATTCAAACCGTTGAATATTCGCTTTCGCCAAGAAGATCTGTCCGGACTCTGTCCCGGTACAGAAAACGTGCCGCGCCGCGTCTCCTCACGATACCGCGAACGAAACACCGTTTTCGATGGTGGAGTTCTCACTTGCTCTCTTATCGTGCAACAATAACGCCCCAGGGTTAGACAGAATCAAATTCAACTTGCTGAAGAATCTGCCTGACACTGCAAAAAGGCGCTTGTTGAATTTATTTAACAAGTTTCTTGAGGGTAACATTGTCCCTTATGAATGGAGGCAAGTGAAGGTCATCGCCATCCAAAAACCAGGAAAACCAACCTCCGACCACAACTCGTATCGGCCGATTGCAATGCTGTCCTGTATCCGGAAGTTATTCGAGAAAATGATCTTGGTTCGCCTCGACAATTGGGTTAAAGCAAATGGCTTACTGTCAGATACAAAATTTGGCTTCCGCAAAGGCAAAGGAACGAACGATTGCCTTGCGTTGCTTTCTACAGAAATCCAAATGGCCTATGCTAACAAAGAGCAGATGGCATCAGTCTTCTTGGATATTAAGGGGGCTTTTGACTCAGTTTCTATCAACATTCTGTCAGAGAAGCTGCACCAGCATGGTCTTTCACCAATTTTAAATAACTTTTTGCTAAACCTGTTGTCTGAAAAGCACATGCATTTTTCGCATGGCGATTTAACAACATCGCGATTTAGCTACATGGGTCTTCCCCAGGGCTCATGTCTAAGTCCCCTGCTCTACAATTTCTACGTGAATGACATTGACGATTGTCTTGCCAATTCATGCACGCTAAGGCAACTTGCAGACGACGGGGTGGTCTCTGTTACAGGGCCCAAAGCTGCCGACTTGCAAGGACCATTACAAAATACCTTGGACAATTTGTCTGCTTGGGCTCTTCAGCTGGGTATTGAGTTCTCCACGGAGAAAACTGAGTTGGTTGTTTTTTCTAGGAAGCGTGAGCCGGCGCAACTCCAGCTTTTATTGATGGGTGCAACGATCAACCAGGTTTTCACATTTAAATATCTCGGGGTCTGGTTCGACTCTAAAGGTACCTGGGGATGTCACATTAGGTATCTGAAACAGAAATGCCAACAAAGGATCAATTTTCTCCGAACAATAACTGGAACATGGTGGGGTGCTCACCCAGGAGACCTGATCAGGTTGTACCAAACAACGATATTGTCGGTGATGGAGTACGGGTGTTTCTGTTTCCGCTCCGCTGCGAACATACACTTCATCAAACTGGAGAGAATCCAGTATCGTTGCTTGCGCATTGCCTTGGGTTGCATGCACTCGACCCATACGATGAGTCTCGAAGTGCTGGCGGGCGTTCTTCCGCTAAAAAATCGATTTTGGGAACTCTCATATCGATTGCTCATCCGATGCGACATTCTGAACCCGTTGGTGATTGAAAACTTCGAGAGGCTCGTCGAGCTTAATTCTCAAACCCGTTTTATGTCCTTGTACTTCACTTCGACTACATGGCACAGAGCATCAATCCTTCTTCGTACAATCCCAACCGTGTCCGTTTCCTAGATACTTCTGATTCTACTGTATTCTTCGACACATCCATGAAGGAAGAGATTCGTGGAATCCCGGACTATATACGCCCGCAGGTGATCCCCAATATATTTTATAATAAATTCCGAGAAGTCGACTGCGACAACATGTTTTACACTGACGGATCAAATCTCGATGGGTCCACTGGCTTCGGTATCTTCAACAATACTATCACCGCTTCATTCAAGCTCAATGATCCCGCTTCAGTTTACGTCGCAGAGTTAGCTGCAATTCAGTACACCCTTGGGATCATCGACACTCTGCCCACAGATCACTACTTCATCGTTTCGGACAGCCTCAGCTCTATCGAGGCTCTTCGTGCGGTGAAGCCTAAAAAGCAACTCCCGTATTTTCTGGGGATGATACAGGAGTCCTTGTGTACGTTATCTGAAAAATCTTATCAGATTACCTTTGTTTGCGTCCCCTCTCATTGTTCTATCCCGGGCAATGAAAAGGCCGACTCATTAGCAAAGGCGGGCGCATTACATGGTGACATATACGAAAGACCAATCTGCTTCAACGAATTTTTTAGTATTTGTCGTCAGAGGACGCTCAACAGTTGGCAAACCTCGTGGAGCAACGGGGAACTTGGACGATGGCTACATTCGATTATCCCAAAGGTATCAACGAAGCCTTGGTTCGGGGGGATGGATGTGGGTCGGGATTGTATTCGCGTAATGTCCCGACTTATGTCCAATCACTACACCATGGATGCGCATTTGCGGCGTATTGGGCTTGCGGAGAGTAGTCTGTGCGCTTGTGACGAGGGCTATCACGACATCGAACACGTTGTCTGGGTATGCGCCGGGTATTGTGACGCCAGGTCTCAGTTAAAGGAATCCCTTCGGGCCCGAGGTAGACCACCCAATGTACCAGTCCGAGATATGCTGGCAACTCGTGATTTCCCCTATATGTCCCTTATTTATACCTTCATAAAAACGATAAATATCCCAATTTAGCCCCTCTCTTTTATTTCTCGTTTTTAGAGTTTCCTCCTGCCTTGTGGAACCGATCAGCTCCAGAGTGCCACTATGTAACCGCCGTCGCCCTTACCACTACGCCTGCATAGAAGGAAACTGAAGCGAGAGCGACTCGAGGTCCGATGACTTTTGAAGGATTCCCCGCGGGTCCGAAGAATACCATCCGCCAATCCGGTACTCGACGACTTACTAGACTGAGGCGCAAATTTGTTTCGCTGATCCCCCTTCCCCCCCCCCGTTCGAGCGAAAGTTGCAAGTTTTGCTCTTCTTTCCCTGTCTCTCCCCTGTCCTTGATACAACTGCTGCTACACTGATGCGGAAATAAGCCACCCTCTGAATATCTTGACCAAGCATAAGTTTTAGTTAAAAAATTCAAATTAGTATTCTGTATTCCTAGTTTTAAGATAGCTATAATTTTTACTCTTTATTGAAACTCTTGTCCTCCATCTTGTAAATAGAATTGAATCCCTAGTTTTAAGATTTCTGTGAAGTTTCTCATAAATATTTGTTCCCCCTTTTGTGTACTAAACTATATTGTTAGTTTTAAGATAACCGTAAAAAATTTCGTAAAATACTATTACTCCACCTCTTGTATATCAAAGTGAATCCCTTGTTTTAAATTTTTTCATAAAAAAATCTTTTGGCCCTCTCTTGTATATTGAATCTTATTTCTAGTCTTAAGATAGCTGTAAACTTTTTTTTTCCTTTGTAAAAAAAATATTTCAACATTGTAACCTCCTAGTTTTAAGATATCCAAAATGTAAAAACATAAGCATTTGGCACCGCCAAGCTAACGCATTTGTGCCTATCAAATAAACGAAATGAATAAAAAAAATAAGCATCTTTTAACTTTCGTGACGTTACAACGCGCTTTTTTCAGAAAAGCGATATCTCATTGCGTTGTAACGTCACGAAAATCTCCAACTTGTCTATAACTCTGTAATTTACGCTGGTGTTATTGTTTTGAGCAAACTTTTAAATGTTTTTCACATTTAGCCGTTTTAATGATAATTTAATCGAATAACAATATGGGGTTGTCGAAAAGTCACGCTACAGTTTATTTTCTTTATTGTAGCAGAAATAATTGATCAAACCAAGATTTTTTTTCATATCTGTTGTGGTTAGATTTGAGCCATTTGACACATTTATTTATTTGACAGGGCTCAATATGGTGGTTTAACGGAGCCAGAATAGCAGCTTTTATCACATATTTCACAAACAAAAATAAACTGGCAGTTTAGCATTGTTTAATTTGGTAGGGAATTAGTTGCCCGATCCGAGTTTATAGTATGACATTTGTATTGTTTGGCTTAAGCAAGTGGATTTATTCGACAAAGCGAGCACAATTTAAGCGCCAGACAATCGACAGTGCTAAGTACACTGAAATTTTGTATAAATTATAGTTGCAACTAGAAAAACTCTAGAAAGAGATCTTCGGCGACTCCATTTTGGATCGATTGGTTTCGCGTTTAGCTGCCAAAAAAACGAATCCAATCGAACATTGCCTATCCTTATAACATTGGACGTGTTGCCATACAATGCTAGGGCATACGTTGCCAAAAATGCAGTTTTTCTCTCCGCAGTTCTCTTACTAGAGTTTTTCTAGTTGCAACGATTTAGAGAAAAGGAACACGTCACATCGTCGTGATGTTACGAAAGAAAATGTGTTACATCCAATCGTCAATTAGACGGGTTTTTAAATGTATGCAAACACCAATAAACACTTCCTCATCTATCTTTTTTGTGTTCATTTGAAATGTGATAAAGCCATTTTATCCGACTCTAAGCAATTGAGACGATTTAGTGCGGTCACTCAGATAGGTCTCAGATAGGTTATGTTTTTACAACTTCCGGAAAATTCGAATAGATACCCGTCTATATTGGATTTAATACCTCAGGCATTTCAATAACGTAGCTTCTTTGACGATGTATTTGGGCTTGTAACGGAAGAATTGGTTAGTTACTAACTGACGGAACGTGCGACTACAACGGAGGTTGCGCCTTATAACGGGCGTCTCGTCGATGATGGCGAAGTGTGGAATGTTTGATTGCTGGGAGGAAAGAAATATTCAGGGAACGCATTATTATTCATGGCCAGTGATGTACCGATGGGAAAAATTCCATCTTCCCGGGTTTCTATTTTTGGGTTTTAACCGGGTTTTTTCCCAAATCATTTTAACCCGGACAAAATATGGGTTTTTTCGTTTTATCGAATGTATGATGTTTATTTAATGTTTTTAACCTTTCGGCAGTCGCGCTAGTACACGCAGCTCTGAAAATCTAGCGAAATCGTCTTAGGGCACCAGCGGCTGCTCGTTCAGTGGGCCATTTGCGCGACTTCTGGAGGGTTAAAAAATCTTGCATTTACATTTGAGAGACCGAAAATAAAAGTCGCAAGGATAAAACATACTTTGTAGAACCCACTCCAGATATCCAGCATATAAAAATCGAATATAAACATCAAGCGTAAAAATCGGACAGAGATCCTTGAGCATGAGAATCGCTTAGAATATTCTCACCCGAAAAAGTCGGCAAGGATGAACATCCAGTATAATTCGCTCACGGCAAATTCCGTACAACGTTACATTCAAGATTAAGAGTTGTATAAAGAAAAGTCCTTTTTAAGAACCGGATATACTTTTTTTCGTTTTCAATTCTTTAGGACATAATCGAAAAGCTCCTGGCCGATTTTTAAACTTGAAGTTTAAATCCAATTTTCACATTCTAATATATTTATAACGGGTTTTACGAAGCATTTTCTGTTCCTGCGACTTTAATTTCGGTCCATTCCATATTTCAACTTGTTTCATATAATACTGGAAACAATAGTCATTGTTACTCAAACTAGTGAAAATTAGAATAATCGTTTGATGACAAAACTACTTTTATTCTGCTTGTTACTCATTTTAGGGGTTGCTATACTTTTAGCGAAATGAGGTAGGTATTCATACAAAATTCCTATTTAGTTCGGTGAAAAGTAAAAGTGAGTAATATGCAGAAAGCGACTGGCCTTGACATTCGTCATTAGTATGAACCGTAATCAGAACTCTCACAAATCGCAATCCGAATTCTTTCGGCATCAACTACATCAGCAACAGTAGAAAAAATGTTTAGTACGTTTAGGTGGATTCACAGTAAGAAACGCAATCGACTTAGCCCAAAACGTGTTGAAAAGTTTTATCGCTTATTCAACCCCAATATTTGTAAAGAAATGTTGGATCACCGCTATAGCAATGATTCAATCGAGGAAAACCATTCAGAATTCATATATATGCAAAACTTTATGACAACAATGCTCATAAATAAAATAAAAGCGTTTGGATAACAATACATTAATGTTCAATTACTAATATATCACAAAATTGCAAAAAACCCAATCTTCTCGCGAAAAAACCGTTTTAACCGGGAAAAAACCTTGGGTTTTTTCCCCAAAATTATAAAAACCCGATTTGGTACATCACTGACTAACCCGAGAACAAAGTTCGGAAATTCCTTCACAACCTTCCATCGCATGTCTTGGACTACGTCGCTGTTAGCGTAATTGCATCGGAGCGTACCATATTACCAGCGTTTAGGAGAGTATAGTGTAGGTGGACTTTTAAAGAAATATAATGTGAAGTTGTTCAATCGTTTAATAAAAATACCTCCTCCTTGACGATGTATTTGGGCTTGTAACGGAAGAATTGGTTAGTTACTAACTGACGGAACGTGCGACTACAACGGAGGTTGCGCCTTATAACGGGCGTCTCGTCGATGATGGCGAAGTGTGGAATGTTTGATTGCTGGGAGGAAAGAAATATTCAGGGAACGCATTATTATTCATGGCCAGTGATGTACCGATGGGAAAAATTCCATCTTCCCGGGTTTCTATTTTTGGGTTTTAACCGGGTTTTTTCCCAAATCATTTTAACCCGGACAAAATATGGGTTTTTTCGTTTTATCGAATGTATGATGTTTATTTAATGTTTTTAACCTTTCGGCAGTCGCGCTAGTACACGCAGCTCTGAAAATCTAGCGAAATCGTCTTAGGGCACCAGCGGCTGCTCGTTCAGTGGGCCATTTGCGCGACTTCTGGAGGGTTAAAAAATCTTGCATTTACATTTGAGAGACCGAAAATAAAAGTCGCAAGGATAAAACATACTTTGTAGAACCCACTCCAGATATCCAGCATATAAAAATCGAATATAAACATCAAGCGTAAAAATCGGACAGAGATCCTTGAGCATGAGAATCGCTTAGAATATTCTCACCCGAAAAAGTCGGCAAGGATGAACATCCAGTATAATTCGCTCACGGCAAATTCCGTACAACGTTACATTCAAGATTAAGAGTTGTATAAAGAAAAGTCCTTTTTAAGAACCGGATATACTTTTTTTCGTTTTCAATTCTTTAGGACATAATCGAAAAGCTCCTGGCCGATTTTTAAACTTGAAGTTTAAATCCAATTTTCACATTCTAATATATTTATAACGGGTTTTACGAAGCATTTTCTGTTCCTGCGACTTTAATTTCGGTCCATTCCATATTTCAACTTGTTTCATATAATACTGGAAACAATAGTCATTGTTACTCAAACTAGTGAAAATTAGAATAATCGTTTGATGACAAAACTACTTTTATTCTGCTTGTTACTCATTTTAGGGGTTGCTATACTTTTAGCGAAATGAGGTAGGTATTCATACAAAATTCCTATTTAGTTCGGTGAAAAGTAAAAGTGAGTAATATGCAGAAAGCGACTGGCCTTGACATTCGTCATTAGTATGAACCGTAATCAGAACTCTCACAAATCGCAATCCGAATTCTTTCGGCATCAACTACATCAGCAACAGTAGAAAAAATGTTTAGTACGTTTAGGTGGATTCACAGTAAGAAACGCAATCGACTTAGCCCAAAACGTGTTGAAAAGTTTTATCGCTTATTCAACCCCAATATTTGTAAAGAAATGTTGGATCACCGCTATAGCAATGATTCAATCGAGGAAAACCATTCAGAATTCATATATATGCAAAACTTTATGACAACAATGCTCATAAATAAAATAAAAGCGTTTGGATAACAATACATTAATGTTCAATTACTAATATATCACAAAATTGCAAAAAACCCAATCTTCTCGCGAAAAAACCGTTTTAACCGGGAAAAAACCTTGGGTTTTTTCCCCAAAATTATAAAAACCCGATTTGGTACATCACTGACTAACCCGAGAACAAAGTTCGGAAATTCCTTCACAACCTTCCATCGCATGTCTTGGACTACGTCGCTGTTAGCGTAATTGCATCGGAGCGTACCATATTACCAGCGTTTAGGAGAGTATAGTGTAGGTGGACTTTTAAAGAAATATAATGTGAAGTTGTTCAATCGTTTAATAAAAATACCTCCTCCAGTATTGTAGATCAAATTTTATATAAAGTTTTGCTTATTTTCTGAATCTACAATTAGGTTTGATGAAGGAGTTCATTTGAAAAAGTTATAACAGGTTTAGAGAATGAAGGTTGGTCAAACCGTTGTAACGTCACGAAAGAATGTGTCAATGGTATATAACCCCTTAAGCACTTAAGGATATACATTCTGAATTTATGAATATCACGCTAGTATAATTTCCTGTTTACGAAACAACTTGAAAGCGTTTCAATAAACCATACGACGTACAATTTGACACTATATCTGATAAATCATTCAAGCGTCTGATAAAAGTTAAATTACGTGACGTTACAACGCAAAGTGTACCCTGTTCTAACTTTAGTTCACGGTGTGTTAAAATATTCTGTCGGGGGCTCCAGAACAACTTTTCATTTTAAAGGTTTTTTGTTTGAAAATTTGGGTTTTCAATGAAACTGGTTCACATTTTTGCCCTTAGGTAGTACTTTAGACATTCAAATATTACCAAAAGTGAGAATCTGATGGACAATTCCATTGTGTACAACTTTGTAGAAAGCTACATCGCTATCTAAAATCGCAAGAGAAAGCTATCAAATTTTGATCAAAGTTTCTAGATTCGCAGGGGGCCTATTGGTTAAGAAGCTTTATTCCAAAAACATTTTTATTTGTAAAAAAATGGATTGCCTTATTTTAACAGTGTTCTCAGAAGAACCTGAATGCTAGCAAAGTCCCACCTTTAAGCGTAAAAAGCATAATTCCAGATTCCACCGTTTTATGCTCACCAATGATATTTTAGGAGCATGGAGATATAGAGAAGAGTAGATAAAATTTAAAGGAAATTTAAACTCTTTTGAAAGATGCCGGATAATGCAGCAGAATGAAACAGTATTTTTCTGTCACAGATATATTTGTTTCTTCGTTTTTTTCTTCACTCATTCTGGAGTATGCTTGGTGTAATCGTGAATCAACCTTTTTGCTAGTTACCATTTTGTGGGATATATTTGGCCTAAATTTTAACTTTATATTTGATCAAACTCGATTAGATATTTAGTCATTTGATTTGATTTCGATTTAGAATCCTGATTGACAGTTTCATGAAGGATAGAAAAATAATTTGATGAGATTTATGTTCAAGTTTGTTAACTTTTGAGAATCGCTGTACATTGAACAAAAATCGCAATAGTAAATGAGAAATAAAGGTTTTGTCTATTGTACGAAGATATCGATCTCAATATAAAAGTAGATATAGAAAGTATCACCTTTACCCGACAGGCGTGTTGCTGTTACTGTTTCCAGATTCTGAACTGAACTGGCAACTCTGTCTTCTTGATATGTTGTCTTTGCTCTTATCCCATATTATGAGGGAAATCTTCAATAAACAGATTTGTATTACTTTGAGAATTTACTGAATGTATGGTCCAGCCTGGTATTTTCTTGTTCGTTTTCTGTTGTGATCCGTGTTCAACGAGTAACGACTCCGGAATTTCTTCTTAAAGGAAATTATGAAACTTGGTTTTGTTTGCAATAAACTCCGTCGTTTATTACAATGACGCGAACTGTCTACTTTAGTTCATTCAAATATAGAGCTTTGAATTTAAGCCAATTGAATTTTACCAGGCAGGATAGGAGCAGGAAGAAGGGTCATTCTAGTTTACATTAGCTATCCCCTAGAGCGAGAAAAGAAATGAAATCCGTTACTACATTAATCAACAAGATGTATGATTATCGAATAAATTTGGTCAACACCTTTCCACATCTCCTTGTTCATAAAGTATCATTTTCGCCCAAGACCCAGATAAATCTATTTTTGTGCTTAGAATGGGACTTTGTATACATTGAAATTTATCTGAATTTACTGTTTATTTAAACCAAACATTTTGTTGTAAGTCCTTGTTAATCGACTTCTTAATTCATAGGTCCTGCGCACACCCAAAAACTGATAAAATTTTAATAACTTTCTCGGGTGATTTTATATCGATTTATAGCATTCTACGAAGTTGTAGACAATGGGATTGTTCATCAGATTCTCACTTTTAGTATTTTTTGAATGTCTATAGTACCAATTAGTAGCAAAAATGTAATTTAATTTCATTTAAAAAAAAAACTTAAGTTTTCAATCAAAAAACTTTAAAATAAAAAGTCAGAATATTTTAATTTTACTTTCAAATGAAAGGGAAAAGTCCATTCTTTCATATCCCGAAGTTTTACAGATGCCGAATTTTTTTGAATAAAGTTGTTCGACAATGACACTGTGGCGAGTCTGTATTGCTGAGAACACTTTCTGGGTGAGAATCGAACATACTATGACTGGCTTATGAGATCAGCGTAGTAGAGCATGATGTCAAATGCATCGAAATCTGAACGTCTTCTTTCTCAGTGTAGTCTTTCAAGTTATTTCGGCGAATAAGAAAGTTTCAGATTGATTCTATGCTTAGAGTTTAGGCAATTATTTGTAGAAACTATCTAAAGCCAAATAAAGGCTTTTGATAGTGATTGACAATACAGAAAAAAACAAGCACTCGTTTCGATGGAGACTGAAAATGAACTTGTTTTATGTTGAACCCCTAGATCTGAAATAACTTTTTTAAAGATATTTTATGGTAAAATGTGGTACAATCTAAAAGAGATCAATAACATTCCGAATGTAGCAGTTGACATAATTTCATGCTAGCTTCATCGCAACATATCCAAAAACCAGAAAAATGTTTTGCATTGCTCAAATTGTTATTATTTTGGTAGATTCGGTTGTGATCCCACGACACGCACGTTAATGCGATATGAACAGCAAAGAATCTGTCGAACAGTGAACCGACAACGAGTGGGTTTAGTATCACACGGTCCAAGATAAAAGCCAATGTACAGGAAGTAATTATTTATCTTGCCTTATCCTTGATCGGCCTCGGCACTGAAGCAATTTGGCCGCCCATTGTCGATTCCCTGAGGCTTCCCCCTGTGCTGAAAAAAATGTCACACATCCTACTGCTGTAGCGGACGGAAAACAACGCTCGATGAAGGAATAAACGGAATCATTTTATGGTGCTCTTTCCTAATTGCCGGCGAGCTACTTTTGTTCGTCAGTTTTTCGTACCGTCTGAGGAGTTATCTAGTGTAGCTGGCAAATGGTCTTTCTGTCCCAAAAAGTTCTGATAGCTAAGGTACTACATGGAGCATATGCGAATAGAGCCAGATAACGCAAGACAAAAGAAACTTCCATTTCATTAAGCCCTCAGCTCGATTTTTGCTGACGTTCATAGCTTCAAACATGAGGCCATGGATTCACGCCACCCAACACACAACGCCAACTCTGCCTAAAGTGATGCATCGCAAGGATTATGGAGACTAATGGTTCAAGTTGGAACTAGGTTTGGGATGAACGTTTGAGTTCTGACAAGGTGTAGGAAAACCAAACAACATTCTCATTTTAACGAACGGTAACTGTTCCCTAATTCATTTCAGCCTCTCTATTCACCATATCCATTTGAAGACAAGCGTCTGCTGCCTCTGTTCAAAACACTGGCTCGTTTTTTATTATGACGTAAGTTATGATTGTTTTCTTTTTATCTTTGCTATAATAGAATGTGTGGAAAGCACTCGAATTTGGAATTTTTTTATCGAGGCTCGCATGCCCGCGTCTTATAAATAATTCAAACCAACTAATTGACGAATTGGGACAATATATGGGTATTTGTGTATGTTCGTTCTCTAAACTACAAGTCAATCATCAGGACAAAACACCAATTTTTCCAGATTCCGAAGTTTAGTTCTTAAGAAATAGGTTATTCTATGTTCAATACCATGTTTTTGCAATTTTTGCCATTAACTGTCAAAATTCACACCATGAACAGAAGTTTTAAGTTACTGGTAGGGTTATACAAATCCTCGGGGAGACCTCGTAGAATTTCGTCACAAAATACTAACCTTGTCCTTGTAAACAAACGTAGCTGTTCTCGACCTACCTCCCCCGCAACGCGACCGAGGAAAAGAAATCCGAAAAGAAAATTTAGTTCAGCTACCAAGCGAAGTCTACTAGTTAGCAAGATTAGCTAACTAATGTTAAATCCGCATACAAATAAAGTTGTTGCATTGCATGTAGCGCTTTATTTGATAATTTCATATTTGTTCAAAATTCAGTCGCTAGGACGGTGCTGTTCTCATCTTTTAACTGGAACGAGATAGAAAGATGATGCCTACGACAAAGTTGTATGTCAGATTATACGTATATCTTTTGAAGATACCAACTTTTTAGGTCCTACAAGTTTCGAAATATGGCACATTTTTGGAAACATAATCTATAAGCAAACTTTTCAACCAAAAAATTCTCTATCT
Organism: Topomyia yanbarensis; assembly: GCF_030247195.1. Classification (NCBI taxonomy): domain Eukaryota; kingdom Metazoa; phylum Arthropoda; class Insecta; order Diptera; family Culicidae; genus Topomyia; species Topomyia yanbarensis. Next base: position 142,398,823 of record NC_080670.1, read on the forward strand.
CGTAATATACAGGACCTACAAAGTTTGCATCTTCAGAAGACATATTTAGAATAAAAGGACCTACAACTATAGCGGTGGGTGGAGCGTAGTTGGTAAATCGATTGCCTTGTACGCAGCGCACCTGTGTTCGAGTCCCGACCTTGCACATAGGGTTCAAAAAATTTCATAAGAGATTTTTCTAACCCGAAGAGGCGAATGAAACACAGGGCACAGACCAGCAGATCGAACGTGAAACCCAGTTTTCAGAGAATTTTATCTTTTTCTTTTGTCATAACAACCCCCATTCCTCGTTAAACATGTTAGATGATTTGAAGGTCGAGTTGAAAATTATTGCGCCAGATTTAAGTAGCAAATATTTGCCAGACAAATCCCTTCTTGGTACCCAGTCTAAAACAAACAAACAAATTACTAGCAACGGCCCTTTTTCTAAGCTACAGCGCCTGTAAGTACCTACAAAAGAAGTTGAGATCGACGGCGTAGTCACCGAGATTAGTTCGGCTTGCGCGAATCTGCTGAAGCACGGGGTTGGCTGTTTTAAGAACCCATACTTCAACCAGTGAAGACTGTAAACGATTGTATTCAGTATCAGTCACAGCTAACGGAATAAAGACCTATGCCAACCCAAACTCACACCTGGCACCTTTTCTAGGTCTTATTTACCTAACTATCTGCTCGTTTACAAGGTTCATCTATCTGTTCGCAGTTTTGTGCCACGAGTCCTGACCGGATTAATGACATATAAGTGGGCCAATTAGCCACAGCCAATAAGTTTGGGCTCCCTGTATTCGGTGAAATTTGGAGTTAGAATCATAGCAAATCAAGTAAAACTATAATTATAAAATTTAACTCTTGGCCGTGCTATATCGATTGTATTTCACAAGAATCGTCCTCTATTTTTAAGACAACCTAACTTACAACAGTTTTAGTCTGAACATGAAAGTAGACAGTACAATGATCTGATGTGAAGAAACTGCAAAAATGAACTTCTAGTAACGTTTTGTTTCTCAATAAACATTTCACTATGTTAACAGAAGGCTGAATCTGGCATCATTTGAAAACAGATGGTACTGAGTTGGCCCGTAAAGTAATTTATTTTCGATGATTTTTATCTATCCTGAGAGTGGGGTCCTTTAGATCCCGGGGCCTGTGGTCCTAGCCCAGTGTGTCCATTCGTAAAGACGATACTTCCTTGGATAGAGAAATCATCTCCGATAGCGACTAAGGAAGCAAGAGTGATACGGCGCGCTCAGAGTTCGACATTGAATTGATTTGACCCAAAATTTCAACAGAAAATATAGTTGGAGCAATATAACGTAAAATGTCTGTGGATATGGCGAACGAAATTCACAAATATGGCGAAAAAATTCGTAAATGTCACAACAAATTTCTGCTTTAACGAATAATGTTATTTTCGTCATACAAAGTTTTAATTGTAAAACAACTAATCACTTTTAACTAACTAAAAATGAACAGGATCGATGTTACCAATCGCAAAAAATTGAATGAAATCCAAAAATACGCAACAAGGTAAATAGCCCATTTGAAAATAATTCGAATTTCGAAAAACAGGCCAATTTTTGTTTCTATGATCATTTTGAAATCATTAAAACGCTTTTAATCCACCTAACAGTGTGATGAGACATTTCTTATAACTCTTATCACTCTCTTCGGATATTATATCGTTTGAGAACATTTAGAACTTGATGCTTCGCGATGTTTTTGATAACACATACTACATGGGATAGTGGCAGGACTCAGAGAATCGCTCAAATCAGCATAGGACAACATCAGTGCTAGAAATCTCAAACCAAATCAATGGGAAAGCGAAAAAATGGCCCATCAAATAGACGTACAAACGAATTATTGCTAATGCTCTCTTAATAAAATATCTAAATTCCTCAATCAATGCATTGTGGTGGGAAAACTGAATTTTCCTAAAGGGGTTATGTATATTGTACTGAGCCAAAAAAATCGATTTTTATTTTGAATCGATTTGAGGTTTATACTTTACTCAAATTTCCACCGCGACTGAGAACTAAGAAATCAACACTTTTTCTTAAAAAAAAGCGATACTAGCAGTGACACCATTCAAAGAAAATCAACAGTGAATATTTCCAGACTTGGTTTTATTTCCTATTTAAGAACTATTGTGTTTTTTACATCCTAGATTGCATGATTCAGTGATCGAAACCCAAAACTTCATGAAGTATTTGAAATTATTAAATTAAAATTTGTATCTGCTATTGAAATTGACAAAATGATAGTATCGCCCCTTTGGCGATTGTTTACTTTTTCGGTCCCACCTATCAGCATTGAAGTATCGCCCTTACGTTTTTTACAATACCAATTTTACAATTGGTGGGGGTTTGGTGAAAATCGATCTTACTGTCCAAACGGCATAATTTCGAAACCGTAATTTTTGAAGTTTTAAAATTATGCAGAATTAATTTTTCAGAAAATAGTAACAGAGTTCGTGTCTTTAGCGAATTTGTTAAGACTTTATTGTAGTCATGAATATTAACCTGAGAAAATTCACCATAAATGCTTCTTGAACGATATACCGTCAAAATTATTTTATCAAATGATGCGCTGTTTAACGTTTGTAAAACTCATCGAAGATACTAAACCTCCAAAATTGGCGATTTCAAAATGATGTTATCTTGACCTTAAATTACTGTTTTGAACATTTGACCTAAACATATAATTTGTCATGCAACAAAAATCAAATTCTCATCAAAATCGATCAGGACCTGCTAGAGTCGAATGGAAATCGTCATTTTTCAAAAATTTCTCTCTACATTCGCAAAGTGTTATCCTCGTTATTAATCATATTACGTTTTCATCTCAACTCGACGCATTCCCAAAATAAAAACCTGTTTTAATCCACCTAGTGGTGCAATTGTGCTTTTCTCATTTGTCCAGTCTACGATTCCATGGCTGGTTATGTTCAATACAATGGTGGAAATGAATATTACATGTTTCGTACGATCTGCACATACGTACAATGGATCGACATCAACGATCTTGAGATACTATGTGATACTGAAACATAGCTTGAAACCAGCGGCGAATCATGGAGAAAGATCCGGGAGGTCCGGGTCCTGCCAAAAAATTTCAACTTGTTAAGAAATTTTAAACTATAGTTTATATTTTAAAGTAGCAACTCCTCACTGCACACTCCCTCCGGGCCGGTATGATTGGCGATTTTTAGAGTGATTGCATAACCTTTCTATATGAGAAAGGCAAAAATGTACCAAAGTTCAAAAAAATCAATTTTTGTCAAACATTATTTTTTTCGAGTTTACATCTAATCTCAATGTTTCATGAATTATAAAGTCATTTGGCATCAAAAATACAAATTTGATTTTAAAAATTTTTCCTTTCATTTGTGCAAATCGATCCAGCCATCTCTGATTAACAGAGGTCACATTTTTTCCACATAGACACATACATACACACACAGACATTTTCTGATCTCGACGAACTGAGTCGATTGGCATGTGACACTCGGCCCTCCCAGGCGGGATTAGATTGATAAATTTTAGAGTGAATGAGAAAGGTAAAAACATTTTTAGCAAATGTTGAAAGTTATGCATTTTTTGGAGAGCAGTTCTATGTTTCATAGACATTAAATCAATTTTAACTTCGCTTCCTAATAAAGACCCTTATTACAGTACATCTCTACAAAAGCGAGCTCAATTTGAAAAGGAATCTGAGGATTATGATTGATTACAAAACTCTGGAATTTTCTATTGGAATGTTTTCAGGCAGGAATTTGATATTGATGCAATGTGAAATCAGGACCCCATTCCGACAATTTATCAAAAGTCCTCATGATGTTTACAACAATAGGTTATCAATGTACGGATCAGATAATTGTTATTGTAATATTGAATTAAATCAGTCAGCATCAATAAATTTTCAACTTCAATCCAATTTTTTTTTGGGTGGTGGTGGGGGGGGGGGGGAGTTATATGGTGTTAAACCCCAAAACCTTCTCTTGGCTAGGCGGTTGCTTGGAGTTATTTACTTTGCTTTCATTTTCCGATATGTTTCAGATCGATCCGATGGTTATAAGTTAGAAAAATTGCAGTCAGCAGGTTCGTACAAATGAATATTTTTGCACTGATAAGTTATCAAGTTCCTTCCAGACAACTTGGAAGTGTTCGGTGATTATTTCTAGCGGTTGTAGATAGAAAAATGAAATACAAAATTCGTTTTATCGTAATAATGTTTGACTTATTCCAATGGATTATTACTATATTGAATAATAAATAAGCGACAATAAGTAATCCACAAACAACAAGCCATAACTTTTAAAGTATTCAAAATAGATATTTGATGTCTTCAGTGAAGTTATTCGCAAAAGTAAGAGCTATAAATTTGCTGAAGGCATCATTTCGATATAATCACTTCCAAGAAAATTTGTGAAAATATCTCACTCATAGGGTGATTAATCAGCAAAAGCACAATACCAAAAGAAAGGGCATATTGCCTCCATTATATTCTCCGAAGATACTATTGACCTAAAATAAGCCGTTTTGGCGTTAATAATAGATTACATATTTTTGGTCATATTTCTGGCAATGGGAAATGATAAAAATCTTTCGTCCGCATTTAATGTTAAATATCTCTTTTGATAATAGTTCGATTCCAACAAGCTATAGCTTGTTCCAAAGGTATTTGTATAAGCTGCCTAAAATATATAAATTGATAATCAATGTTGTCAACTTCGGCAGATAATTTAAAAAAAAACTGCTAAAAAAGCCATTTTTACACATTCAAACATTCATATCTTGGAAACTAAACATCAGAATCAAAAACAAATTAATAGCGTTCTTACTGTTTGATAGTTCTTTCATTAAAAATTGGTTTGGATAAGATCGGCTTAGCCATTGCTGAGAAACACGAATGAGAGTTTGTCCGTTACATACACACACAGACACAGACATTGTCCCAAATCGTCGAGCTGAGTCGATTGGTATACAAGACTCGGCCCTCCGGGCCTCGGAAAATATCTTGAAAGTTTGAGCGAATTCTATACATTTCTTTTATAAGAAATGTAAAAATTACAGTAAAAGCTCGATCGACGCAAAATGGTTTGCACACTCAGGAGATTTTGACTCACCATTAACGTGATAGATTCGTAATCAACCAACAGAATCAGTTTTATGTTCGAAAAGTCGATTTTTTCACCCCACAAATTTATTTTCAAAAAAATCGGTCTGAAAAACAATTTTTCAAAGAGCTGCTCCCTACAAATTAGGTTTGTAAATATTACGATTTTTGTGTATTTATTTCATCAAATAATTCCTATTATCAACGAAAAAGACTCGCATTTTTTAGAGCTACCTACATTTTTTGCAATGAAAGCCCGCAATGTTTTTGCACATCTCCTCAAAATCATTTCACTACGAGATGGCACTTACTTTTGCAAACATTTTTCCTAAATATCTCGAACAGAAAATACCACCATCCTTACATGAAATACTTTGAAAAAAATTGATTTTTTCTGAGCATTTTTTTTTCAATTAACAAACATCGATGGTGTCAAACATCAAACCGGAAAGAATAAAAAAATTATTTTTCGAATCTATGTCGTTAATAGTACGAATATCACTTGAAGAAGAACCAAAAACACTGTATCGTTGATTACTTTGTTTGATGTCGAACACCTATTTATTTTTAATTGTTTCACATTTTCACCTACAATCGCAGTTTTCTTGAGTTTCCGCTGAACGTTTGCTCAGTATTACTCAAATGTACGTAACTCTAGCAAATATGGAAGGGTTTTGTTCATGGGTACGACTTGCACGATGTTAGAGGTAGGACCCTTCCTGATCCATTTTCCTATGGGAAGCTAGGTACTACCAAAACAGCACATAGCAATTGTGTTCCTTAAATCAGCAGCAATCGTTTTTACAAACATTCCTTGGCCCAAATATCTTTATTGGCAGCGCCAGTTGTCACAAAAATTTCGTTTTTCAGCACCATGAGCAAATCTCCTACCAAACAGGTACTTTTTCGGAAACTTTGACCACATTTTCTACTTAAGGTCGACAAATGGTGAGATAACATAGTTTTCACTGAAGGTATTAGAATGGCAAGGGACGCAATGTCCCGTTTGGAGTTTCAATTCAGCTGTAGAAGTTTATAGCTGAGTTCGGATTCCGGACGGAGCATGTTGTTTCCTTGTTTTTCTATTCTCCTTAGTTCTCACAAGTCTCGTATCTCATGCCTCCACGTGAGTCTAAGTCTATTGATGACATTTGGTCCTTAGACCGGCGACGACTGGGTGCTATCAGCCGTCTGCCGATAGTAGCAGAATGAGAGGGTGCGAACAGATCTAATCAAGAAAACACTACCGTAAAACGAATAGCTGATCGGAAATCAGCCGCAACAAGGCTTTAATCTGACTAGTATCGATGATCGCAGGTCAATATGTACTGAAAATTCGCAGAGTCTGTTTTTATGAATTTAATTTCACGCTCCGTTATTGCGAACCAGCCCGTGTGCCAGGTTAATCATCCTTTGTATTTCTCTTCAATTGTCGTTACTATCGCTCGCGCTCGTATACGTGTATTTTACAAATCAGCCGGAAAATACAAAAATAGGAAATACTTTCCTCGATTTATAACATCTCGCTCTATCATAACTCTTTGTCTGTACAACGTGTTATCACTCGGTATTACTCAACCAATTAAATATATCGTAGAGAAGGAATAGCAAAATCTGTCTAAATACTGTTGCAATAAGTATTGATCCTATTACACAGATTTCCTAGTCAATGCCCCCACGGTCAGCCATGTGGAGTTCAAATTGCTTTTGATTAGAAAACATAGGATACTCTCGGTAGCCGGCTACCCTGAGTTTAAAAAGAACCAAAAACTAAACAAGATCTTTTCATTTTCAAGTGATCATGAACTCGAAAACTAACTAAAAAACGCTTTTGATCCACCTATCAGTGTGATGATACATTTCTTATAACTCTTAACGCTTTCTTCGGGTATTATATCGATTAAGAACATTTAGAACTTGATGCTGCGCGATGTTTTTGATAACACATACTACATGGGATAGTGGCAGGACTCAGAGAATCGCTCAAATTAGCATAGGACAATATCAGTGCAAGAAATCTCAACGGTTAAACCAATTTAATGGAAAAGCGAAAAAAATGACCCATAAAATAGAAATACAAACGAATTATTGCTAATACTCCGTTAATAACATGTATAAATTCTTCAATCAATGCATTGTATAGGGAAAACTGAATTTTCCTAAAGGGGTTATATATGTTGTGCTGAGTCAAAAAAAATCTAAAAACAAATTTTCGAATGGATTTGAAGTTCATACTCAATAGCATTTACTAAAATTCCCAACGCGGCTGAGAACTAAGTACTGAAATTTCAGCTCTTGATATCTCGCTACCTCTGAAGTGCTTGCGTGCATTGATCAAACTTTATTTCGATTTCGACTTTTTCTAAAAATGACCTCCCAGTAGTACCTTTGATCTGAATTATTATCCCTAATCGTAATGCCAAATAACAAATAAAAAACTCTCGAAACCCGTTATGGAAAATCATCATCATTACTGGAATTTTCTTTTTCACGAAACTTTACGATAACCTTCCGTCACTTCTATTAAAAATTTTCAAATGCTTTATAATTTACATAATCTTATTAGGAACAGTTGTTTAAGAAACTTTTGTAATATTGTGTAGGAAAAGCTGAACATTTATGAATTTTCTCTATCTGTAACATATAAATCCTTAAGTAGACCAATTAATTCAGGAAACCCTTTTAACATAAACTATCGCAAGAATGGAAATAGGTTCGCCGAATTTTGGAAGAATTTAATAAAATAACCCCTTGAAAACTATCTAAAATATGGTGTAGTTTGATGCAATTGAAAGAAAATGTCTTCAGAAAATGGGATGTACCAATTACTGCGAATAATAAAAATAGTAAAGACCCGTTTTTATCATCTCCATGGTGTATTTTAGGCTGACAAAATGGGGACATTGACTAAATCGCGACTTTGACTTTTATCTTCTTCATAATAAACTGAAGCTGTTAAAATATTCTTCCCTTCCCTTGATGTAGTCTAATAACTATTTCTGATTATTTTATATAGTCTTCTAGCGCAAAAATTTAAAAAAAATATTTTTTTTATTTTTGCATATTTGCATCCTTAAGATAAGGATTTAAGTTCACCCTTGTTTGTCTGCTAGAGCCCATCAAACATATTTTCGTATGAGGCTGATAAAAACGGGTCTTCACTGTATTATAATAGATAGACAGTATTCGAAGAAGTTTCTTGTGGACGAGTGTGGAACGACTTTGTTTCTACTTACTTGGAGTCGGCGGCGTAGTTAGAAATTCGGTTTGGTGGGGATTTGGTAAAAATCTAACTTACTGTCCAAATGACATTATAACGAAACCGCCATCTTTGAAGTTTTAAAATTATGGAGAATCAGTTTTTCAAAAAATTGTAACAGAGTTCTTGTCTTTAGCGAATTTATTGAGATTTTCATTTAAAACATTTTTGACATGAATACAAACTCAAGCTTTGGATAAAATGTAAATTTTATGGTTTATAAACAATAGAACAGATTTATCTTAAACAGTAAAATCATAATAATTGAATTTAAAATTAAATAGAAATAGCTTAAAATATGTTAATACCTTGAACACATGGAGCCTTCATGTCTTCAACAAAGTGGTTTGTAATAGCACTCCCCAAAATTTTGCTAAAGACATTAAGTCTGGAACTAAATTTGATTGAAGAGTAAATTCGCTGTAAATATAACGTTAATCATTTACACTGATTTCAAAATCTTTAAACACCCGTTAAATTTTACGTGTTGACCCTATGCAACTCCGTGCAAACCGGTTCTGCTATATTTATCTTCGAAAATATTCGGAGTTAAACTTTGATACTTTGCGATAATACTCTAAGGTGATACGGCTATTAATTACATATGAAATATAAATATTTTTGGGAAGGTTTAAATAGCTTCGTTCCCTTAATCAAATAAGGCAATTTAAATTATCTTATTATCTTAGAAATATTGAAATTTTTTCACGGAAAGTGAAATTTGTGTGCATGTTTGGTTTACTATTTTAGTCTAGATGATAGTACACATCGACAGTATTAATTTGTAATTGTTTCTTATAATTTAACAATTTTGAATGCACCAGTAAGGCTCAAAAAGTGTTTAGCAATTCTGCATTATTGGTGTAGGTCGCACTTCGGCCAAAATTCAAGCTAGTTATAGCAATATATCTTTTTACATATATTTGAGTATACTAACCTTGAAAAGAAGTATTCCGCTACACAAACGTTTTTTATTCATTTCGTTTATTTAATAGGCACAAATGCGTTAGCTTGGCGGTGCCAAATGCCCTTGTTTTTACATTTTGGATAATTTAAAACTAGCAGGTTACAATTTTGAAATATTTTTTTATGAAAGAGAAAAAAAATTACAGCTATCTTAAGACTAGAAATAAGATTCTATATACAAGAGAGGGGCAAAAGATTTTTTATGAAAAATTTTAAAACAGTTTTCAGTTTGATGACTCCCCTCTTGTATGGAGTAATAGTATTTTACGAAATATTTTACAGTTATTGTAAAACTAACAATATGGTTTGGTACCCAAAAGGGGGAAAATATTTATGAGAAATTTCACAGATATCTTAAAACTAGGGATACAATTCTATTTACAGGATGGAGGACATAAGTTTCATTAAAGAGTAAAAATCACACAGGAACACAGAATACAAATTTGATTTTTTAACGAAGACTTATGCTTGGTCAAGATAATTCAGAGGGGGGCTACATAAACGTTAGAAAGCACCTTGAATTGGTATTAATTGATTTGATCAATCATAGACAAAAAAAAACAATGTGAAAAACCTTTCTTTAAGGTTGGACAGAGAAAGGGTAAAATTAGCAAACGAAAAAAGCAGTTTTTTTCCACACCGTATGTCAGATCTTCATAAAAATCAATCAGCAGTACTGTAACAACATACGCTACATACGCTGATTGATTTTTTTTAAGATCTGACATACGGTGTGGAAAAAACTGCTTTTTTCGTTTACGAATTTTGCGCATTCTCTGTCCAACCTTAATATTTAAAAGGCTTGAAATAAATCTGAACGCTAATTTTTAATTGAACACTATAATGTGCTTCTTGCTAAATTCACATTTCCTGCGAATAAAAAAAAATTAAAAGTTTACGTTGACTTTTGGCGAAAGGGGGGGGGGGTTGGTAAAAGTCTACTCAGGTCTACTAGGGGGTTAAAAATTCTCAAATTTCGGTCTACGTGGTTTATGAACGGTCCCATGTAGGGGAACATGGGGAGACTTGACCAAGCGTAAAATTCTATTTTTGGCTATGGCATCTTCTATTCCATTTTTAAATTTTTTTCAAAAATATTTTTATACTTGTTTCGATCCCTTAAGGTAATTTTAAAAGTTTGGAATGAAAAATCTTTTCCTTACAGAAAATATTACGTGATTAATGAATTTGCATTAAATAATGTAATTTTTTATCAAACTTTGTATGGACATATCTACTCGACTACTAATTTCTATTAATGTACTAATATACCATATCAATCCTTGTGAAGCAGTGAAATGATTTTACATAAATTGGAACATTGGAATAGTTTTTAATAGAATTTGCATGACATTGAACGCAATAACTAATGTTGGGGAGACTTGACCAAGATTTTATGGGGAGACTTGACCAAGTGGCAATTAGCTGAAGAAAGATACAAAATTCCTGATATTTATTATGCTTTGGTATCTACTGTTAATGTCAACCACGCCATAAAAAAAATCCCACCCTTAACATGAGTCTTTATATTTTAGTATTAGTAAACAAAGTTAGCAATAGTAGGACTGATTTCGTGACGTGTGAACATGCAATGCAAGCAGTACAGTTAATCCTTAAAAATAAATGCATTAAAAATCGAAATTTATCAAATGCAACCCAATATTTTTTACTGCTACCTAAGGAATTCGACAATATGGAAAAAAAATAATTACAGTATGTTTTATGTCATCATTTTTTGTTATGATTTTTCAAAATTCTCTTGGTCAAGTCTCCACACGCCTTGGTCAAGTTTCACCGCAGTGGGGAGACTTGACAAAACAAACGATCGCAGAAAAACTTTTGTAACTTTTCAAAAATTAAAATTAAAATTCTGCAAAAAATCATGAAGACGCACAGTAACTTTGCACATTATATCTCAATGACTTTTTAGGGATTGAAGGCTTTTTTAGAGATATATGCAGTTTTAGTTGAAAACCTGGTCAAGTCTCCCAATGTTCCCCCACTGTGTATGTAACGAGAAAAACCTTAGGTTCATATTCCTATTTGTTGGGTTAAATTGGGGATTCCACCCAAGTGAACAGCGTTAAAAGTAATCACTCGCTATAGCTGTCTCCTCTCACAAAAGTATATTCAAGATATCATAAAAATTGTGGTTGCGAAAGCTTTAAGTTTAATAGAGTGAGGGAAGGAATCTGAAATCAACGTTCAAACCACCACATCTCGATGGATACATAATGCGGTGCATTTTCGAGGGTATGTCTGAATCAATGTAATGGATTCCGAAAAATATTTCGACCAGAGTGTAGTTAAAAGCTATAACGAGGATAATGAATAGAAATAAAATAAAAATCACAGTACAATCAGCTGTCTGATTTTGGCTGTCACTGTCTTTTGGTACATAGACGACATCTTTTCACAACCCGGGGGACGTGATTTTTATTGTCACACCATTTCTCTTACATTCCGACCTCTTAGCTTACATTTTTATTGCGGCCATTCCTTTTTTGATGGGACTGGACCAGACACCACCCACTTGGGTTGAATCATGGCCACTTGCTTGATAGGGCAAGACAACTCCGAAGCAGTTAAAGGCGTTGAAGTGAAATTTGATTGTCCAGTCTCCAATTCGTACAATTGCGGGACAATGTCAAACAGCCACAAGAGAGTTGTCGGATTTTTCTGCTTCGAAAGTGTTGACATTTTCCCAGTTCGTTTTAGCCTGTTATACCACCTGAGGGAAATAGTTTTTGCTGGTAGACGGGAATTCTCGTAAGTTCATTATGGTACATCTTCCCAACCGAATAATAGATAACTTGTCTGACAACACGATCCGGAAAAAAATGCAGTTTACCTCCACCGTTGTGTGTGTGATTTAACCTATCCATTTTTTTCTCTTTTCAGGTTGATCTACGTCACATCGATGAAGTTAACGACACCAACGTAGTTGAGGTCGGTGTGGATTTGTCGGAGTTCTATACATCGGTCGAGTGGGATATTCTCGAAGTTCCTGCAGTTAGGTAAGACATCGTTTTAGGGTAAATGTTTTTTCTACAAATGCAATTATTTACATTGCATTTGTAGAATGTAACTGATAACAGGAGTAACGATTTTTAAACTATTCATATTTGAACAGCGGTGGCTAACTAAGTCAGAACACTTTTGGTAGATGCTATCAAAATCTACAGCTCACGAACATAACAAGTTTAAAATTAAATGAAAGCTGGAGAGACCCAATTTGTGTTTATGCATAACTTCCTTCAATTCTGCAACTGCACTTATATGGCATTGTTAGTATCATTCGTTGTTCTTCATTCTTTCAAACTGTAAAATTCCGTTTTATTTGGAAGTCCACTAGGTTAGAAAAATCCAGCCCAAGGAAAATGGATTTTAGTTCTCGTCTGTACTCCATTGATTATGGAACATTTATGTTCTGCCCCTTCTCTTTTAACATTCTTAGTTAACCATGAAAACTTTGATTTCAACCCATAAATCTCCATTTTTTCGTAAAACTTCTTTTCTCGATTAAGTAGGAACTGTAAATCTTTGGTAATTTGTGCTAATCTTGTTGATTAGGAAGCATTGACAATTACAAAAAAACTCCTCATGTGATTTTATTAAAATTTCTAGATCTACGAGAGGAATATTTTGAATCTGGACATTCCACGTATGTTTAAGTCATATGATATCAAACTAAATCTTCGAAATTTCAAGTATCCCGTAGACTTAATCAAAGATAATGATTTTACTTTAATCGCTTCAAGCAATAGCAATTGGTTTCACATTGAGCAGATTCGCATAGGAAAATTTATAATAGAATAACCATTTTGCATAATTTGTTAGTAAGAAAATTTAAAATTGTTATTTTCATTTTCATTCCCCAGTCAAACAACCCTAGTTCTCAATTTAAACTTTGGAGTCCCAGTTTTCTAAAAATTTCTACACCTTGAGTTGTTGAAAGCCCCATACCTCGGGTAGTATTGTTCCAATACCGTGTTTTTCAAAGATTGTACTCAAGACACTGTCATCTTGGTTAACATAATTTCAAATAGTGACATAAATGAAATCAATTAAGTACAATGCGCCTATTTGATTCGTTGCAGAAAACAACGAAATAAGGGCACTTTTGCTTTAATGATTTTTTAAGGTATTAAAGAATGTTCATGTTTTCATGCCAAAATCGACAAATTCGCCGACTATTACCGTGAAGCATTTGTTTACGGTAGCGTTAGTTGTGCGCATAATATCTCCGCAACCGATGATCTAATATATGGTTTTTAAATAGTTTTTCTTATTTTATTAACTAGATCTTCAATAAAAGTGTTTGGAAATAGAGAGTTTAGATGTGCAGGATATTGAACAGATACGGCGGATTATACATACAATTTGGCATTCCGGGATATTTAAATTTGTAAGAAAAGAAGTATCTGTTCAATATCCTGCACATATAAACTCTTTCATTGTCGCTTTCAAGGATGCAGTATGTTTGAATTGCCTTAAGACCAAGCAATTCGGATACTCGCTAGTAACAGGAATCGATGGGAGACTTCACCCATCGCTGCGTTGTCCATTATCCGCTTTATTTTGATTTAATCTTAATTCGGAGTGATGTTGATCCAACTGTGCCGGGAACGGATTCGATATATCACGTAGTTTCACTTGATAGCACACTACTTTGGAGCAGCTGAATCATTTCATCTAAGATAACCAAAGATGTTTTACATAAAATTAATCCCACCGAAATGTTCTGCAACGAATTCCTGTTTTAGACAGTAACTCCAGTATTTGCGTTCATGATATCGTCTCAATCGTTATCGTGATTACCAGAATATAGGTAACTCGTTTCGTTATAAGAATACAGTGAAGACCCGATTTTATCACCACTCGATTTCATCAGCCCCCGATTTTATCTACCCCTGATTTTATCAGCTTTTTGACCCGACTTTATCAGCTTCATATGAAAATTGATAGGCTCTAGCAGACGAACCAAGTTGAATTCGAATAAATTCATTCTTGAGCATATTTTTCTTATCTTGGAGATCCGAAATATGCTAAAAATATTTATTATTTTTTTTTTAATTTTGAACTGTCAGACCCCCTTAAGGGAAATTTAAGCTAAATAATCGGGAAAGATTATGAGGCTATATCTAGGAATATATTTTAAGATCTTCGGTTTCTTAAAAAGAAAGAAAAATATATGTCCCGATTTTATCAATGTCCTTGTTTTATCTGCCTAAACTTCACCAAGGGGCTGATGGAAACGAGTCTTAACTGTGCTGAAAGCACCAAAAAACGCATGGAGGTGATCATCAAAAAACTACAACATCACGCGAGATAGTTCGAAAAGTAAAGAAACAACATGAGTGAAATCAACGACGAAGTGCCAATCAAATGGATAAAGAACTTAAAATATCCGGCCGCAACATCCGACTCTTATTGAAAAATGAGCCGAATCTCAAGCCTTACAAATTCCAAAAGGCCCATGAGAGAGTACAGAAGTTGCTTCGCTTGGCCGTAAGCGACCAAATAGCGGACATCGCGCCTTCTGAAAAAAATTGGGCAATTCGTAGAACGTGACTTCGGTTTGATTTTGGCGCAGTAACCGCAGATATGCGCTCTTCAATCATTTTCATCCAGCCTGGCGTCTCAAACATTTCAGTCGCAGACCACGAACACTTCAACGAGACGCGGCTCACGCCTTACAAAGTGCGAGAGAACCAAGAATGGCTGAAAATCAACGTTGTAAACACACAACCCAAGTAGCAATTCTGGTTTTATAGCACACTACAAGTGCATTCTAAGTTTTAAGAAGGGCTTCAAGAGTGTCAAATGTTAACCCTTAAAAGCCCAAATCAATTATTTTTAGAGGTTTTTCGCAATTAATTTGGAAAATATTACGGTTCTTTCTGAGGATATTTTCGAAATATATTATGGTTCCATGTTTTCATTTTTTTTATTAAAAAATCCTAGCATTTTCAAAGTCTTTAGTCAATGCTACACCAATTTGATGTAATTTACTCCTATATTGCCCTGATGCGTTCTCAAGCGGAAGTCTTTCGAACGTATTCAATCTTATATTTTTGATCGAAGTGTAGGATTAAAATGCATCAAATTGGAGATTAAAACGATCGAATTTGGAATAAAAAATGGGTTTATATGCAATCAAGCATCAGTTTACGCCACGAAGATTTCTTTAAAAAGAAGAAAATGACATTTGCGCTCATAGATACAAAGGTTTATTTTTTGGTTAGAAACGAATATAAAAGTTATTTATATGTTTAAGACTACACTTGTAAATAATGGTAGCAGGTGAGGTAACTCAAACATAAAATATAGCACAAGCATAGCACAGCATATACGATTGCACAAATCGTGGGTAGCTGTACAATGATCAGCTAATATTTAACAAGATATCCACCATACCGTGTCGGAAGAAACAAAACATTTGGGATTAATGCTTTTTCTTCATAGTAGACAAGCATCACAGTGTACACCTGGCCACGTCCTTACAATCGGCAAGGAAGGGAAGGAATGTTAGTTCAGGAAACTCAAACATAAAATATACGCAAAAAATATAATGTTTGTGATATACTAATCAAAATATTAGATAAAAGGACACAGTTACGTAAAATTTATCTGACATGGTAGTGCAATTGTTTTTGTTCATTTTTAGCCCGTATTTTTGATTATTTGATAATGGGTGACTTCCCGATCAGAATGAAATAGCATGACAATAACAGAATGCAATTATCGTAACTTATTATGTTATAAATTAGGTCTCGTTAGTAGTTAAATAACATGAAATTATAAAAAAGTAACAACCTGAGGTATAGTATTGAAATGTTTTTAAAATGTGCTTCTGATCGGGCATATGTCGTTTTTTTCGAAAAATTTATCTTTACGCCAAGTTTTACTCGAGCAGGAAATACGCATTCCATATATTTCTTCCTTAAATTAAATCAAAGCAGATTCACATTGGCGTACAAGTTTATAAATTTTGAAAACAAAACGGTAATCGACAGTTACGCAACTTGAGTAGATCAATAATTTTGTTTTTGCATTGGAGCGGAAATATTAAAATCTATCGTGTTTAGAAGTATCAAAACTATTCGCACATTCATACCGTAACTCTCAGATGGCTCGGGTGTGTTTTAATCTCTGTGCGGTGTGCGATTAGACGCTTTGTCTCCACGGTGTGCCAAAAACCGGTATTAACAAATAAATATGACCATCAATTCGGCATACGGCATTCGAAGGATACAGTATCCAAGCATCTTCTCAGTGAATTTCAAAATAATCCATAGAGAGATTCGAGAGATAGTTTTATAACTCGTTTCATAAAACTTCAAATCGTCATATCTCTCGAATCTCTCTATGGATCATTTTGAAATTCACTGAGAAGATGCTTGGATACTGTGTCTTTCGAATTCCGTATACCGAATTGATCGTTATATTTGATTGTTAATAATGGTTTTAGACACCCTCTGTCTCGTTACAGCTTTGTGCTTTTTTCGCAAGATCATATTCCTCGTCCTTTTGTTCGCGCAGTGAGGGTCATAAAATAGCCAACTAAATAAGCTAGATCGGTGCCTCGTTGAAATCCAATATAAAGTGGTTTCTGTCTTTCCTTAATGAAGTGATTGCTTTTTCCCATTTGCGCTGGTACTGACCCTGTGCGTAGACGGTGTCGATAATTCCCTCTCCGAACGGCTAAATGGAGGTTGTAACGATTCTCAAAGTCCAAGAAATCTCCAGAGCTCTCAACCGGTCCATTTGTGGGCTTCTATTGGCCAAAAACTAAATCGCTGGATCTTTTACAAATTAATAAACACTTGCCACAACGGTTCTCGGCTGTCACCGAAATATCAAAGATCCACTCAGACAAGGTCAGTCGCGAGGGATGGAAAAAACATGCTCCCAATCAAATTCTTATCGGGAGACCTTCGCTGGAACCGCTATAGAAAACTACATTCTCTTTTTTTTTATAAAGTGTTTATTTGACACGGCATTTGCAAAAGCTTTTTTACGCCGGAGTTTTTTTACATAACATGTTACTAAAGTTCTTAAGACTATCACGTTATAATAAAAATTCACTTTCTAATGCTAACACTGAAGATAATCATCATTTTGAATATTTTTTATTTATACTCAAATTTTCTCGAATTTCATTGTAAACCTATTGATAGTTTTTTCTGTAATCTTTGTTTATTTTTTTTTTCTTTATTTATATCGTTTTATCTAACTTAACTAACTGCGAAGAAATCTAAATTGTTTGTGAGTAGCAAGGGGAAAAAACTAGAAACATTGTGGGGATAATTATATTTGAATATTTATTGTTTTCAGGAAATGATAAATATGGCCCATGTATGTAAGATCTCGTAAAGCGAGGATATTACGAACAGGAACATAGGGTGGTTTTCTTCTGGCTCGTAAGGAGTCTATTAATTGGGATCTGGCTTCATGATATTCAGTGCAAGACCAAACAACATGTTCAATGTCTTCGTAGCCCTCTCCGCAAGCACATTGATTATCTTCTGCGATCCCAATACGGCGGAGATGCGCATTCAACGTATAATGGTTGGACATGAGTCTAGATATCACACGAATGAAGTTTCGACTTACATCCAACCCTTTGAACCATGCTTTCGTTGATACTTTAGGGATAATTGAGTGCAACCACCGTCCCAGATCTCCATTGTCCCATGATGTTTGCCAACTAGTAAGCGACCTCTGACGAGAAGCGCTATAAAATTCATTGAAGGCAATAGGTCTTTCATAGATATCATCGTCCAGTGCCCCTATTTTGGCTAAATTATCCGCTCTCTCATTACCCGGTATGGAGCAATGAGCGGGAATCCACACTAAGGTAATTTGATAAGATTTATTTGTTAATTTAGTTAAGTATTCTCGTATCTTCTTCTAAAAGAACGGAGCGTGATTATCAAGCTTTAATGAGCGTATTGCCTTAATTGTACTGAGGCTATCTGTGAGGATGCAATAATGGCTCGGAAGTAAAGTATCAATGATTTCCAGACTATAGTGAACTGCTGCTAGTTCAGCTGTGTAAACAGAGGCAGGTTCTGCAAGCTTGAAAGAGATCGAGGTGTTATTGTTGAAAATACCGAAGCCAGTGGCCTCATTGATTCGTGGCCCATCAGTGTAGAATATTTTATGGCTGTCAATGTGTTGGTATTTAATTATGAATATTTTAGGGATCTCCAGAGAGCGCAGGTGATCCGGGATTCCACGAATTTCCTCTTGCATGGACGTGTCGAAAAATAAAGTGGAATCGGGAGTATCTAGTATATTAACACATGTCATAACATAACTAGAAGGCGTTATTTCTTGTGACATGTGATTGAAGTATACTGTCATGAATCTGGTTTGGGATTGAAGCTCGACAAGCAGCTCGACATACATTAATAATGTGAGTGTTTGCAGCTGAACGGAAACAGAAGCACCCATATTCCATTACTGAAAGTATCGTTGTTTGATACAATCTTATCACGTCACTTGGATGAGCACCCTACCAAGATCCGGTTATTGTTCGGAGAAAATTTATCCTTTGTTGGCACTTCTTTATCAGATACCTAGTGTGGCCTCCCCATGTACCTTTAGAATCGAACCAAATTCCGAGATATTTAAAGGTCATGACTTGGGCTATCGTTCTACCAACCAACTGAAGCTAAAGCTGAGCTGGATCACGCTTCCTTGAAAAAACAATCAACTCTGTTTTCTCTGTAGAGAAATCGATGCCTAGCTTCAAAGCCCAACTTGATAAATTATCCAAACTATCTTGCAGTGGTTGTTGTGAATTTATGGCTTTTGGTCCTGTAACAGAAACCACGCCATCATCTGCAAGTTGCCTTAGAGTGCATGGGCTGACAATACAATTATCAATGTCATTCACGTAAAAATTGTAGAGAAGGGGGCTTAAACAAGAACCTTGTGGGAGGCCCATGTAACTAATTCTGAATGTTGCCAAATCGCCATATGAAAAATGCATGTGCTTTTCTGACAATAATTTGTATAAATAATTATTTAACATTGGTGAAAGACCACATTGATGTAGTTTCTCTGAGAGAACATCAAAACTACATTGTCTTGAACAATGTCTGTCCGTCTGTTTGGACCGAGTGTCATGAATTGTAGGGGAGACCGCGGCTGGTTGGCCGAGTATTGCTTTCGGAATTTCTGTACTGATTCTGGTTAGACTTTTTGAAAAACGGTTTGCGCTGTCTTGAGCACACATGTAATTTTTTTCATTCATGAATAAAAATCAGGGAAAAAGTTATTAGAAAACATAAACAATTTCCAACTTTTAATGATTCTAATCTCTCATTTCTATTTGGTAATAATTTTAAATTATTTTTATTACTTATTTGTCCTGTATATTTTTCCTCATAATCATCAATATTAGCATAATATCAAATTTCGCTCTGAAAAAGGTTGGTATTTCACAAATATCAAAGTACACATTGCTTTACGCTAAATTTACAACTCGGCCAACCAGCCTCGTACAAAACTCGGCCAACCTATCCCAATGCATATTTTCGATAACAATCACGATTTACACAAACAAATATGAGGTTACACTGGTAACCGTTATATCATTTTGTTGGGTTTTTAATACCCTTTCCAGCGGTACCAAGTTATTGGAAATTGGATGTAAATTGGTTCGCGTTACACATATTACTTTACAGAAACATAAATTACTATACTCGAAAAGCAGGAATCAGGAATCAGAATATATTGGCTCAAATGGCACGTTCCCCGTACATAGTCGGGGATTTGTGCCTTGCCGTGTGTTTCATCATTTCCTGAGCGGAAGGAAAGGACAAGGAGGTGTGGGGAAGTAGAATTGGAAGGGTGGGAAAAATAACAGCACAAAACAAAAATAAACAACAGGTAAGTTAAACTCACAAGTAGTTCAACTTGCCTGCGAATAAGCCTAAAGCTCTTTACCACATTGGACAAGAAACTTTAGTATGTCTCTGAGTTTCAGTCGACCAAACATGGTTTCGTCTATATAAGGACGACTGAAGACCCGAAATCGCAATTGCGCTACCGCTGGACAGTTGCATATCAGATGATATGAGGTTCCGTAGTCGGATTCACAAAGATCACATGAAAAAGACTCAGCGCGCTGAATAGTTGCCATGTGATAATTGAGTTTGCAGTGGCCGGTTAAAGCCCTGGTCAGCATGCCGCAGTGGAGCTTTGAAAAATGTAAGAGATTTTTCGAAACCACTGGGCATGGTTGTTCTAGAAACGCCTTTGTTTGGCGATACGTTTGTAGATTTCTCCAATAATTGCGGTGCTCGGACGAAGCCCATGACCGTATTTTTTCCCTTATCCAACTTGTCGAAATTGGCAGCGCGGGCTCAGGAACAACGAAGTCAATCGCTGAACCTGCCCTGGCCAATTCGTCAGCCCATTCATTTCCAGTAATACCGCAATGTCCGGGCACCCAGACAAGGTAGATAGTGTTGACAATGCTTAGTTCTTCGATTTGGGTTCGGCACGCGATCACTAGCTTGGACCGGGATTTGTCTGAGCTAAGGGCCTTGATTGCAGCCTGACTATCGCAGTTGAAGGGCCGATTGCACCCCGCACATAATCGCAAAGATTTCTGCTTGGAATACAGTACAGTATCTACCTAGTGAGTGAGATTGTTCCAATCTCATTTCACGACAGTAGACACCAGCACCAGCACGTCCCTCCATCAGAGAACCGTCAGTGTAGCAAACTACTTGCGTTTGTTGTTGTCTTTCCATAAAGCCAAACAACCACTCCTCTCGAGAGGGAATCTTCACATGGAATGTCCTGTAAGGAAAACTACAAGTGAGTGTAATATCGCTGGGAGCAAGAATATCTTCACCCCATGTAACCATTTGTGACCACAATCGTGTATGACTGGTAGCAAGATCAACATGATTACTGTTCCAAAGCCCAGTAACCTGCAGTCTGTATGCACATGATAGTGCTTCTTGTTTTAAGTGTATGTGTAATGGTTTGATGTTTAGAAGTGCCTCAAGAGCAGCAGTCGGAGTCGTGGTGAAAGCACCAGTCAACGCCATGAGCGCCATTCTTTGCAGATGGTTTAGCTTTGACTGGACTGTCACCACCTCTCCCCTCTGCCACCACACAAGGCATCCGTATGACAGTATTGGACGTACAATTGTCGTGTAAATCCAATAGATGTATTTAGTTTTGAGACCCCAGGTCTTTCCAAAAGTTCGTCTGCACTGCCCGAAGGCCATGCACGCTTTCTTGACTCTGAACTCAATGTGAGCAGACCAATTCAGCTTGGAATCCAATATGACTCCAACGTATTTGACTTGATCTGCACACAGCAGCTCAGAATCAAAGAACTGCAAGGGACGAACCCCGGTTGTTATTCGCTTCTTCGTGAAAAGAACCATTGAAGTTTTGCTTGGGTTAACTGATAGTTTAACTTGTCGACACCACTGTTCGACAGCTCTTAATGCCTGTTGCATTAAGTCGAAGATTGTTCCGATGCAAAATCCAGTAATTAGTATTTGGTAATCGTCAGCAAACCCGTAGGTTTGAAATCCAAGCTCATTGAGTTTCTTCAACAAGCCGTCAGCTACTAAGTTCCATAACAAAGGTGACAGAACGCCGCCCTGAGGACAACCGCAAATACTCAACTTCCGTATCTCAGCCTGTCGCAGTGACGAGCAAAGTATGCGGTTACTAAGCATTGCGTTTATCCAACCTGAGATACATGCAGGTATCCCATGACCGTGCGTAGCTTCCAGAATAGACTGGAAGGACACATTGTCAAAAGCACCCTCAATATCTAGAAATACACCCAAGCTAGATTGCTTGAGCGAGAAGACCTTCTCAATGTTGTAAACAACATCGTGAAGCAAAGTGATCGTGGATTTCTCACACTGATATGCATGTTGCATTTTGTGCAGTGGATATTCAACTAAACTAACGTTCCTGATGTGATGATCGATTATCCGTTCCAAAGCTTTCAGAAGAAAAGAACTTAAGCTGATAGGCCTAAAACTATTGGCTTCTTCATAGCTTGAGCGCCCCCCTTTGGGAATAAATCTAACAGTTATTTCTCGCCATGCTTTCGGGATATACCCGGTAGCAAGACTGGAAAGCAAAATCTTTTTCAAGACATGTTTAAGAATATCAAATCCCTTTTGCAGTAGCACGGGAAGTATTCCATCTTTTCCGGGTGATTTGTATGGAGCAAAGCTGTCAACCGCCCACTTGACCGATTCAGTGGAAACCAATGTGCGTGCTAACGCCCACGAGTCCGAATCACCAGAAGGAGATCGGTGAACATTGTTCAACTCCGGATCGATACAACCTGGAAAGTGTGTGTCGAAGAGACAATTAAGAACATCTTTTTCGTCCGTCA
The DNA here is from genome assembly GCF_030247195.1 of Topomyia yanbarensis. Lineage (NCBI taxonomy): Eukaryota > Metazoa > Arthropoda > Insecta > Diptera > Culicidae > Topomyia > Topomyia yanbarensis. The sequence continues at coordinate 142,421,565 of NC_080670.1, forward strand.
CATAAACACCATCTCTGGTTTCCAAGGAGTTCATCTGAAAATCATTCGATTTGGAGAGAATTTTATTTAATCTGCTAGCCTCGTTCAGACTAGAGACATTAGTGCATAGGCTTTGCCAGCCAGCCCGTTCTGCAGATCTAAGACATTTCTTATATGCACTACGAGCTGACCTGAAAGCCCTGGAGTCATCACGCTGACGCCGGTTCCATGCTCTTCTCATAACTTTCTTCATTCTTTCAAGCTCAGCCCTCCACCAAGGGGTTCCCCTAGTCGATTTAACAGTACGAAGTGGACAAGCTTCTTCGTAGGATGCTAATATGAATGAGTTTGTCGTATCCACGACGTCATCTAAGTCGTCTAGTTGACTAATTGTTGGAAAATATCCATGAAATTTAGTCGCTAAGTTTTCCAAAAAGAGGTCCCAGTTTGTAGACTTAAGATTACGATATGTCACCACATTGAAGGTGACATCAAAATGATCGAAAAATATATATTTATGATCGGATAGAGACGGTTCAGTTTCATTTGGAACCTGCCAATTTCCCAGTTCATGCAAAATTCTATCAGAGCAAAGTGTTATGTCTAACACCTCCTCCCTTCCAGACCTCGCAAAAGTTGGTCGGTTTCCCACATTCAGAATATGGAGATTTGTACTACTTATGTACTCCATCAGTTCAGAGCCTCTCAGATTGATGTCTGAGCTGCCCCAAATGATGTGATGAGCATTCGCATCACTGCCGATAATGAGCGGAAGCCCATTTCCGCTACAATATGATACAACGCTTTTGAAATCATCAGAAGGAGATGATTCGTTATGCGGTAGGTATGCTGAACAATATATGTATTTTTTGTCTACGTTTCCGACAGTCAATGAAACTGTGACAACACAGTTATCACGAGTTGTGAGCTCCGATATGAGACACGCGTCAATAGCCTTATTTGCAAGAATGCAAGCACGAGGCATTTCACGTGGGTTAGTCATGCCTGTCTTGTTGTAAGCAATGAAGGCAGTGTTAAGTAACTTTCCAAAATAGAAGTTTCCTTTATGGAAATACGGTTCTTGAACCAATGCTATGGAAGCTTTACCTTCCTGCATGAGTCGAGATAAATTCATAGTTGCTGTACGTTTATGTTGGAGATTGACTTGTGCTATTCTAACCATTGTTGATTAGAGAACTGTACATTTCATCTCCAACACAAATTGCACAACAACTAGAGGACACCAAGCGAGTTGGGATGTTAACGCATTTAGCGAGCCATATCAGGTAACCGTTATATCATTTTGTTGGGTTTTTAATACCCTTTCCAGCGGTACCAAGTTATTGGAAATTGGATGTAAATTGGTTCGCGTTACACATATTACTTTACAGAAACATAAATTACTATACTCGAAAAGCAACGGAAAAAGAACAAACGTGCTCCTGTACAAACGACACCAAAACACCTGAAATTACGTCGGTACATGGGTGACCTAATACCCCACCAAAATCACTATAGATGTCGCTACTGTGCGTAATAACGAACTAATTGTGTGTGTTTACCGTAACGCTGTTTTGCCTCCGTTTCTGCTGTGTTATTTTCATCGATTTATTCTGGATAACAGTGCGAGTTTTGTATTTTGTACGTTTACGTAGGTTAACTAAGTGGTTTTGCTACAGCTAATATAATCAGTTTTGCCTAAGCGATCATCGCCGAGGCCAAATTAGCTACGTTAAGTTCAGTGTCTTAAGTGAAAAAAAACTGCCGGTGCCATTATCACTCACCACTACCTACATTGCTGAAACAAACGACCAGAATACTAGGTACCGATCGCTAGATTGCTGCTGTGTGTGAACTGCTCGAAAAAAGCAAAATGATCTGCAACCAATGTTTGTTAAATATTGAATCGGACGAAACCTCTGTTACTTGTAAAGGCTTTTGCTCCGACGAATACCATGCTGAATGTGTTGCCCTCTCGGTGCAGGAGGCGCTTAGCTGTACACAGCAGCGGAATATCCTATGGATGTGCACGCCTTGCACCGATGTCATGATCGATGTTCGCCGATTTGAGGCATTTTCTGAGAAACGCAAGTTGCTATCGCAGTCTTCCAGCTTTGCACCCGTCCGACCTGCTATTGTTTCTGTTCACACTGAACCACAAACCGAAAACCGTGCATTAGATTTATTTGAAGAGGTACGTCAACTGAAGGAACAGGTTGCGGCTATTAATGAAATGATTGCTGGCAGATCGTACGAAGTTACCCAATCGTTTACAGAAGCAAGCTCTCCTTCAGATCAATCGTCGCCGTTCTCATCAACCCAACTGCAGCATGGCTCCAGAAATGTTTCTCGTCTTGGTAATTTGTCAAGCTCGTTACCCAGCTCATCTGCTAAACTCTGCTGGCTATTCTTCACGAGAGCGAAAAATTCAGTTACTGAAAGGAACATCGCGGATATGGTAACAAAATCACTCGGAAAGAAACCTGCCGTTGTGAAAAAACTTGTGCCAGACTGGAAAGAAGTAGCATCGATGTCTTTCATTTCGTTCAAGGTTGGAGTAGATTTGAAACTGAGAAATGCTGCATTGTCACCGTCAACTTGGCCGAGAGAGACTTGCTTTCGAGAATTTCACGAGAAATTTAATGTATGGGAACCTGCTGAATAAATGTTAATATATATGTAATGTTATGTATATTAAATGTAATGTAAATGTGATATGCTGTGACTTTTGTGATAAAACGTACATATGTAATTAGTTTAAATAACAGTCTGTATGACGCTCTGCGTCAAAGATGAAGTTAAATAAATAAATAAATAAATAAATAACCTTTTCATAAAAGACACTCGGCCAACCTGCCCCTACGGCCAACCTGCCTCTACGGCCAACCTGCCCCGGTCACCCCTGCTAAGTGTAAACAATTGGGTAACACAGCAAGCAATTGTAGCAATAAATCCCGCTGTGGAAAATGCGACGAGGAATAAAAATGTTGAAAAGTGCCCCTACTGTGGAGAGAGTTTGCATGAGATTGCGGTATGTCCCGCGTACAAGCTACTGGGGTCTATACTAAACGTTCCCTCGCGGGACGTTCCAAGCGTTCTTTCGCAGAAATGTTGAAGAAAGCTACGCCACCACCCTCAACGAGGGCGAAGCTGATGACCCACAAAAGGTACTACTAGGATGCCTAGAAGTTATAGGAAGATGAGGAACATTTACTCTCCCAAACTTCCTTGTAAATGCCAGAATACTCCTTGGCGGGGTTCCGAATGCAGCTTCTCTTGAAAGTTCTGTAACTAAACCGATGCAAAGAGCTCCTGGTCTCGGAGAACAAGTTTCCAGCACTTCCCGGAACAACTGGTTTCAAGGGAAAATATAGAGTGCCGAAAGCTCAGAGTAATTTAAATAGAAACAAAAAACTATGAATATGTAAATAAAGATGTATTTCCAATATAAATAGCATATTCGCAAGAATTCTTGTAGTAATCTACCCAACTATGACAAATAATTATGTTACGAGGGGTGACAGTTTGATTATGTACGACATTGTCTAAAAGATGAAACATCCAAGTTTTTCAACATAATGGAAAACTGAACAACATCAATCGACCTAGGCTGGAATTGAACCCAGGCCAACTGGAATGAGTGGCGGTCACGCTTACCACTCAACTACCGGCGCACAGTGGTCGGAAACGCCAAAAACGTGAACTTAATTCACTAGAGGCCAAACCATCGAATATATTCACAGGGTGTCTTTGGCGGAATTGTTCGTATAAATATTCCCCACAATCTGATAACAATTGAAATTAGGCATGGCTTACTATGATCGAACTAAAAAAATTAACTTTTTATACTGACGAGATAGAAAGTTGGTGTCTTCGACAAAGTTTTAGAAATGCTCATAGTGAAGAATTTTGTTGAAGAACTTGAGCTTGTAGGAGTAAAGGTTATCGATTTATAAGACGTTTTCTATGACAACCCCCTTAAATCTAGTTTTTTTAATATAACTTTTTTCATTATGACTTTTCGTGCAAACTATGTATAACACAAATATGTAGGTATCAAAACTACATAATATTGTCGAAGACTGTATGTAAAAATACTCATTTGTTTCAAAGTTATTGAAGATTTTTATATTTTTTTACACCAACTTCAACTACGTATAAGAAAGAAAGGTGCAAACCAAAATGCAGGAACAGGCACTTTTTTAACTGTCTAAACTATGCACAATAAAGCTAAGAAGGTTTGGTGCGTGGCACTCTAGAACCCTATGAATAGGGTAAGCTTACTTTATCATGTTTTTTGACTTTTTCCATACAAAAAACAGCAAAAAAATTTTTTTTTGGTTTTTTCCGTAAAATTTAATAAATAATGGTATGACATTCTTTTGTAAGCATTAAATTCATTATGACATGTCTATTTGAGTATATATTAGTATGGAATCTCCAATGATATTAAAAACTTTATATTTTTGCTCCTCCGTTTATAAAATCTGAAATATTCAGGTAAAAGTGAAAATAATACTTGTAATTGATTATCGAACCAAGAATTTCAAAAATTGGGGCAAAAAAACAAAAAAAAATTTTTTTGCTGATTTTTGTATGGAAAAAGTCAAAAAATATGATAAAGTAAGCTTACCCTATTTATAGGGTTCTAGAGTGCCACGCACCAAACCTTCTTAGCTTTATTGTGCATAGCTTAAAGAAGTAAAAAAGTGCCTGTTCGTGTATTTTGGTTTGCACCTTTCTTTCTTATACGTAGTTGAAGTTGGTGTAAAAAAATGTAAAAATCTTCAATAACTTTGAAACAAATGAATATTTTTACATACAGTCTTCTCCAATACTATGTAGTTTTGTTACTTACACATTTGTCTAGAACATAGTTTGCACGAAAAGTCACAATGAAAAAAGTTATATTAAGAAAACTAGATTTAAGGGGGTTGTCATAGAAAACGCCTTATAAATCGATAACCTTTACTCCTACAAGCTCAAGTTCTTCAACAAAATTCTTCACTATGAGCATTCCTAAAACTTTGTTGAAGACACCAACTTTCTATCTCATCAGTATAAAAAGTTAATTTTTTTAGTTCGATCATAGTAAGCCATGCCTAATTTCAATTGTTTTCAGATTGTGGGGAATATTCATACGAACAATTCCTCCAAAGACACCCTGTGAATATATTAGATGGTTTGGCCTCTAGTGAATTAAGTTCACGTTTTTGGCGTTTCCGACCACTGTGCGGCGCTGTTAGAGAGTATTATTTTGTAATCATGCCGATTTTTTAGTGCTTTTCTACCAATAGTTATTTTACGAAAACTGTTAGGTGAGCACTTTTGACCCACCTTACTCTAACATTTTTTCACTAGTCAATAAAATTTATTGTTACCTGAAGTTTTATTGTGAAACTACAGCGAAAGCTCTGAGCCAAATCATGATCAAATAGTAATAACCATAATATCCATAGGGTGTCCTAGAAAGTATAAGCTTGATTAAAAATCAAAAGTAAAACGATTTTTTTTAAGGAAATATGAATTTTATGAATTTCCACGCTTATTTTTTTCAGACGAATCTCAGCTTTTTTGCATATTTTGTCGAAATCTCAACAGCTGAGATCTCAGTAAACCATTTTTGGCTGAGATCTCAGTAGAAGCTATGTTTCATAACTGAGACTCGGAAAATATTTCACAAATTTTTTTTATTTAACTATGTTTATTTGGGCCCAAATGCGGTTGCTTAACAAGGCCGATTATTCATTTTTATTTACATTTCAGGTGTTAGTGGGGGAAGGAAAAGCCGTATTTAGGGGCGGCTTACTCCCCTCTTATGTTAGTACGGAAAAAGGTAAGGAGTCGGATACATTGTATATTGACATTGTCATTGGTTGGTTGATCGTTGTGGCGGATATGCACACTTTGTTGTAGCGGTTTTCAGCCTATAATCGCAGGGGCGAGGGGAGGGTGGATATTTCGGATAATTATTGGCACTCCGATGCTGCCATGACCTTCTTGTGAAGTGTGTCATGATGTTCTGGATCAACGATTATCAAGAAGGGTATACATCGTAGACTCGTGAAGCAATGCCATATTGTATATACAGGGAGAAGTTGTCGAGGTTCTACTGTGAATGAGAGGGGAAAATGTATTAAACTTGGACATCAATAGTTTTCAAAAAAATGTAGATAAGAAAAATGTAGGGGTAGTCACGGCTTGCCAGGACGTCCTGGACTGGCACATAGTGTGATCTACCTCGGGCCCGAAGGGAATCTATTATTTGGGACGTGGCAACACGTGATCGCCGTTCTCACAAACACAATGATTACTGTCAGCAACCCCTATACGACGGAGATGCGCATCAAACGTGTAATGGTTGGACATGAGCCTTGACGTCGTACGAATAAACTCCCGGTTCACATCCAAGCCCTTAAACCAAGCATCCGTTGATACCTTCGGAATGATGGAATGTAGCCGTCCTAGTTGCCCATTGCCCCATTGCTTTTTCCAGACTTCACAGCACGGATGGTCTCAATGGAACTGAGACTGTGCGAAACGATGAAGTAATGGTCTGCGGGTAGGGTGTCAATGATCCCAAGAATATACTGAATGGCAGCCAATTCTGCGACGCAAATTGAAGCAGGATCAGTGAGTTTGAATGAGGCAGCAAGATTTTCATTGAAGATACCGAAGCCTGTGGACCCTACTTTACCGAGATATCAGTTTCTAAATTTTCTGACTACACGGCTGTTGGGAAATTGCCGTACCGAATGGAGTGTGTCTCTAAAATGTTTTTTCTAAAATTTTGATATCACTGATAATATGCCAAGGAACGCACTTATACCCTAACGCTGCTCATCAGTCTGTACAGATTTTTTTCCAGTCGTTTGCTAATTTTTCGATGGTATCTGCTGCTTTGACATGTTTGCTTAAATATGCCTTGTTCAGAGCCCAAAATGTCTCGATTTGCCGGCTGGACAACAACTCGAAGGGTTCATAAGTTTCGGCACGTATTGAACTTTTTTAGCTTAGTACCACGCTATGGCGTCTCTCATAATACACAGATGCAAATCCGTCCAAACCAATACTGGACCCCCATGCTTGCTGATCATTTGTAGCAAATGCCGATTCAAGCATTCCCGCATATACGTTTCCATCTTCATGGTCTCGGATGCCACAAACGGCTCGGACCTCATTACGCATTAGCAAATAGCTTGCCAAATTGTTGCCTTGTTACCGAATTTCTGGCCTTCACGCACGGTGCAATATTGATCTCCCAGAAGCATCTTGTAGTCAAATTTAACATATCATCTTTTCATCGTCCATAACAATACACGCCAATTTTCTGAAATAGTAGACCGGCATACAGCTTCCGAGCCCGCGGTTTAACGGTTGCACTCCGTTTTTGTATCTTCTGCTTCTTGAAGGGTTTTAGATGGATTCTTACCTTGGTACGTTGGACGTTACTTTTAAGAGTACCAAACTTTTTGGCAACATCACGAACAGAACAGTTTTTTTAATTCGAAAAAGTTATCATAAAAAAATAACGGCTCCGATACTCACACTTTCCAGACTCCCCAGTTGACTTAGTGAAATATTGGGAACAGCGCACTCTTTGTGCACAATATGTTTGTCGCATACAGTGAACCTCAGCTGTCTTGCATCAACCGGTTTCGTGTAGTTTCAAATCGTACTTATGTTTCCCGGGCTCTCCTATCAACATGTCATGTAAAACTGGAAACGAATAAATACTTACAGGAAACTCAATTTATGGATGCTATATTTGAGATAATTGAAGACTATGTTGAATATTTTCGGTAATTGAATAATTGAATGTTGAAGTGATAGACAATCAAGAAAGCTTTCCCATGAGTTTACCCAAGTTAGAAGTGTCATTAAATTCAGACCAGACTTGGATATTCATTCTCAACTAAAATGCTGCCAACGAAAAGCAAATAGAGCAATACTTTATTAAAGTTAGACCTTGTCACGTTTGCGCGGTAAGTCAATTAAAACATTCAACTGGAAACGACTGCGGCAAATCATTATTCAACTAACGACATTCACGGCCCCACTAGTGTCATGAAAGCATAGGAAACACTGAATGATTTTCCAACGCTAGTTCATGAACCGCATCAAATAATTTAAATTGATTTTCATCGAATTTCTCACTTGGTTACGAAAACAGTGCAACTATGTATAAACCATTCTTTTATTTGCTTTTTCCATTTTCATGCTTACGAATTCCGCCAACGCATTTCGTTCATCCGAACCTGTGATCGTACTGGAACGTGCCATACATCATCAATAATGTAACAATTCGGATCGAACCACCGGATGGAATGCGACAAATTTGTATTATGTTGGACCCCCCCCCCCCAAATGGATAGAAATGAAAAATTCTACACGTGTTGTGATGAACCGTATCTCGATATCACTTTCAACATAACGATGCGCCGTAAAACGTTGTTTTATACTGTAAATTTAATTATCCCTTGTATGGGCATTAGTTTTCTGACGATATTGGTATTCTACCTGCCATCGGATAGTGGTGAAAAGGTAAGTAACTTCTTTATTTTGTCCTGCGTCTTTGACCGAGTTATCACTTTACTAATAGAAATGTACAAGTAAAAAACCCGTAATTTTCAACGAAACTGTACATCAATTTGACAATTTGAGTTTCGAGCTCTTCTCGTCAATAACTAGCAGCAACATAGGGTCAGTTAGACCAAAATTGTGAATTATTAGACACTAAATTCAAACAGTCGCATCAATTGTGTGAATGCCTATTGCGACTACTTGATTCCGAGTGATGTCTCGGGAAGGAAAAACAGAGACTCTGGTTTGCTGGCGAGGAAGCTAAACGAACTTTTGTTTTTTTTGTGGCTTGGGAATCATATCAAACAAGTGCTCATTTTCGCGAGAAAAATTCGAACCACATTGGTAATTTTTGCGTTCGCATCAATTATGGCAATTTTTGGGTTACGTAGTTTATGAATAGTCCCCTATTGATACCCCATTCGAATTTATTTCCTGTCATGAGAGTCATATCCACTATAGGGGACTCCGTGGCTAGTTGGCGGTGTTTTCAGTTTTTATTTGTACTGCTTTGATTTAGGTAGATTGTGCAAAATAGAATACATTGCATAAAAGGAACTGTTAGTAGCATTGTTTTTCACGTTCATAATAAGTATAGAAATTTATTATGTGTGTATTTTATCCATGTAGCAAGTAAAACATATGATGAAATTAAAATTAGCAAAAGATATTTTGAAGAAGGCTTATATGTGGTTTTTATGTTTCACAAGTTTGAATTATTTCAGTCAAATAAAATACACACCTAGAAAAAAATCGTGTAAATTTACGTCTTCTGACCCTGAACGGCACAGAAAAGTGGAGTGATTGACCAAAACTTTACACTCTATTTTTTCCTCCTAGTGCTACGAGCTACATAAGAAATAAAACAGTGCATATTTATTTGTTTTAAGCGTTTTATACAACAAAAAGCAATTGAAGCGCTCCAAAATTCTGTCGAGTGATCACTTTAATTCGTATTAATTAATCCCCTGCTCAGCAAAATTCTGCTGGTCAAAGTACCACTAGAAAGCTCAATTGGTTAAATGAGTCATCAAAAACTCTTGGTATACCAAAAGAATTCGAAATTAATCCAAAAATTTAAAATTTAATATATTTGGTTTGCCGTTCATTGATACAAAATCTAGAAAAAATCATATTCAAATACGAGATGATACCGAACCATTTTTATAAAGGGGTCATACTCAAATGACGTAGCTTTTTTCGGTGATTTTCGAGTACCAATTCCCCCTAGCAAAGAGGCCAGGGATGGAAAAAATACGTTTTACAATTCTTTCAAGTACGACCTTCTATCAACATTTTCATTATAACAGCAAATTGCGTACACAACAAGCCCCTTTCATGACGAGTATAGTGTTAATAGTTTTGTTTTGAATTTTATATGTCACTAGCTAATACCCATCGCGCGTTGCTGCGACTTTCAACGAAGTAGGAGGAAAACACCATTTGTTCCGAAGCGCCATCTGGCGGGCAGATAATGTCCAACTAATAGCACTCAAACACGTCCCATAACAAATACCTACTGTGTATAATTTTTTACGGATATCGGTTAAACCGTTTGGGAGTCTATAAATCATATACAGACAAACTTTGACTTTTATATATATAATAATAAATAATAAATAATAATATAATAATAAAAAATAGAAATAGATAGATAGATAGATAGATATAGATGGAGCATGAAGAGAACATCTCTCAGTTCACAATCCTGCAGCTGCCAATGATTCTAAGAAGCATACGTTCAACTAAATTGCTAAATTGTGTTTGTAGACAATAGGTAATCGCCGCTTTCGAATGTTGGATGATGGTTATCGACGTTTTTCGGCGAAATAAAAACACTAACGTATTGCCAGATCGTCCGGACGTTTCGAGCTACTCCTGGCTTTCACTCATCTTCTGCGGACACTAAAACATATATTTGTCAATAGCAATTCTTCACAACTTAAAATCTATCTTATAATCTTCAATCCTCGTTACACTAGCACTATCTCTGTTTTTAATTTCTACTGTCACTTTTGGATCTCAATTTTTGGATAATAGAGTTGTATGCCGTTTTAAATGTAATAGAGTCAGTTTGTTTGTTAACTACATTTTCGTCTCCTTTAATTTTAATGTGAAAAGTTTCAGCTGTTAATCTAGTGCTGCTGTGTGTCATCTTATCTAAAATTTTTGTCTTGTCGAAATTAAAAACATGTCCATTTTCTACACTGTGTTGAGTCAATAGGAGGAACTCGCCGAAAAACGTCGATAACCATCATCGAACAGTAAATTGTGTTTGATTGATTTCGAAGAGAAAATTTAACTCTGCTAACACACTAAATCAACTAGTTAGCAAGATTAGCTAACTAATGTAGCAAGTTTAATCCGCATACAAAATCTTTTCGTTTTGGAGGAGTGAGCGTGAGATTTTGAACGTCGCTTCCTGAACGTAACGATTTTATTTTTATTTTTGAACTATTTTCTAGAGATCAGTTACAACATTCTTGTAAAATAGTTTAAGGTGTGCTAACACACCAACACAAATAAAAGAATAATTCATGTTTTTATAGGATTATGAATGTTTTCGAAACCAGCATAGCGTAAAATCCAACCAAAACTCTTATTTGTATTGCTACAATTGCAAGATTCTGCCTTTCTTATCTATTTGCATACTTTTATTTTATCCATCTTTTTACGGTCCTTACTTTTGCTTTTTTTCTATTGCTATCACTATCACTTACTTTAATTTATAGTTTTTCTCTGTTATTTAATTTGATTCGCAATTTTTCGAGAAAATTATGCTTTCTTTATTTTTTTTCTTATTGTTTCATATTTTAATACCCTGCTTTTCTATTTGTTTCTTTTGTCATTCCATCTAATTTTTAGAATTTGTCTGTTTACTACATTTATTCTATTTTCTTTTTTTTTCATATTTTTTTGCATTTCCAAAAGCAATTTTACATATTCAAATTCATTTCAATTTGTCCTATTGTTTAATTTTTTACCTTTCTTCTATTTTCTTCCTGATTTTCTAGTTTTTAGCTTTCCGTTTATCGTAGTTTTATTTTTCCCCATTGTTTATTTTATATAATTTTATTTATTTTTTATACCTTTTTCTTAAGATTTAATTCGTTATTGTTATTTCTTCATGTTTTCCATTTAACCTATTTTGAAAGCACTTTTTCTGTTGATCATTTTCCTATACGTTAACATTGATTTTTTTTCCTAAAAAACATTTAATTTAACTTTTCTTGACACTATGCGCATTTTTTCTTAATTTTAAATTTAGTTCGTTGTTTGAATTTATTTCAAATTTCATTTCGAATTTCTTTTTCTATTCTTTAAATAAATCCAAATAATATCCATTTCTTTTTCTATTCTTTAAATAATATCCATTTTATTCATTTTTTTGTGTTAATATCTTCATTTTTGTGTTTCTATAGTATACCATGTTGGCTTTTTTCTACTATTTTTTGTTTTCCATTTTGTTTGTTTGCTCCGTTTTTGATCAATACTTCCAATTTTCTTTACTTTTGCGTCTTTTCACCATTTCAATTTTCCAGTTTTTCAAAATGTTCTGCTTCGTCCATTTTTTTAATTTCTCTATGGTTATTTTATTCTTGTCTTTTATATATTCTCATCTAGTTCTATGCATTCTTAACGTTTTATTTATTTTTTCTAATGCTTTAAATATGTTTTGTTGTTAATGTTAAATAAATTTTATAATTCTTGATTTATCGAGTTTTTCAGTTTTATGCATTTTTAGATTAATGTTTGTATTCTTTTTAGTAGTTTTTTTTTTTCATTTTCATTGATTCTAAAAAAAATTCTTACTTTTCTATCGATTTTTCATTATTTTCTCCATTTGTTCAATAATAATTTTCGACTTTTTGAATCTTCGCAATATGTTTTTCTAGTTTCAAAATTTTTTTTATCAATATGTTTTTCTAGTTCAAAAAAAAAATTATCAATTTTTTGAAGGTTTTGTTTTGGTTTTTCTCGATTAAACATTTTTTGACAATTGACATTAATTTGTTTATTTGGTTGATTTTGTTGTTTTAGCTGTTTTGTACATTCTTTTAATATTTAGTTTTCATATTGTTTTTTATCTTTTTCCGTTAATCGCCGTTAAGATATTTTTAATTTTTGTAATTACTACATTTTTAATCTTGCCATTTCCTAACTTTTATAAATACTATTAACAATTATGGCGCTTTTCAAAGTCAGTAAATCTGTCGAAGAGGCATTAAAAGTTCCTAAATTCATTGGCACTACAAACAATTAGACCAAAAAATGGCACATAAATATAAAATTTCAGTGTACTATACATAATATCAGTGAACTCCAATGGATTTCAAACATTGACTTTTTGTACTCAGGCAATAGACAGTGGTGGGGGCCCGTACGTTGGATCCCCCGGGCCCGTATTTTCTTTCTGCGGCCCTGATCGCTTCTAAAAAATGCCATTTCCTCTATATCTTACCGATCATACCATAATAAATCTAAACACTGTTCGTCTTATACAACCAATTTACTGCTGAGATCTCTAATGGAAAGATTAGGATTTTGTTTTGGTTACTGAAAATTTAATAAGTCACCTCGGCATAAAAAGAATGAAAACTCAAATCGGAATACTACAAACCATGCTATTGCATTTTTAATCAATGCTGCTTTAAACTATTGAAGGGTCACAACAATCATGATTATTAGGTACAATGTTTTTATCTTTTCGACATGTCCAGTAAATCTATACTTACTAACCGCTACATGTAGCATATGACCTACACCGTCTGTTAGGAGTACCAATACGTCATCATTATGTGGCAAACATTTCATTCGCGAATCACAAAAGCACGTCCATTTCTGCTAATGGAACTGTTCCAGTTTAGTCAATTTTGTCCATGCGGAAGACATAGTTGATTTTATTTGACACACTTCAGGAATAGCCCTACCATGTGCGGACAATAGCTGTGTACATTGGGGTTTGAAGCAATGAGAATGGTTGCATGGCAGCTGCCTGTCACGAAACGGTTTACGTTCGTGTTCCGTCAAGTGGTGTCCGAAATGGTAAAATGTAATGTGGTTCTGTATTTCTAGATAGCTGCTGGTGACTAATGTTTATATTGATGCCCTAAACGGAAACATACTTTATCTAGGGTTTGTCAATATACATATTAGACCATGTGAATCGGACCATTCGACATCTTGGAATCTTTGGAATAGTGGATCAAATATTTTTCTGATAATTATTAAAAAGCTAAATTACCAAAAAATTTCTAACCTTTCGTCTATGAGATTTTTCACTTCAATTTTTTCTTCAATTGTCGGTGACTCCCCGGAAGCAAAAATCGTCTAAGAAAATCAATCAATAGAATATTTACGGAAAATCTCTTTTCAGCAACCCAAATGCGAATTCATCCGCCGCTATGAGGAATGCTTATGACACATTCTTTCATGACGTGTACAACGATTGGACGAATCTTCATTTGACAAATATGTTATAACTTTATCAAATGAACGCCTACAACAAAACTTATTACAGATTTGGAAAGTAGACAAAATTTCACGAAAGATTCAATCAACATAAACTGAATATACTAGAATTTGATGATTTGACTTTTATTGAAATACGTTGAACGTTCTTATTTGTGACATGTTGTAACGTCACGTTACATTATCGGTCATAAAACAATCCTCTTCCAGTATATTCAGAATTTTTCATAAAATTTTGTCTACTTTCTAAATCTGTAATAAGTTTTGATGTAGGCGTTCATTTTATAAAGTTATAAGTTATAACATATTTGTCGAATGAAGATTCGTCAAATCGTTGTAACGTCACGAAAGAATGTGTCTTATGAACTTTAGACGTGAAAAATAAGTTTTCGATAAGTTTTATTTATGTTGAAAAATATTACTATACCGCATAAGAAAAATACAATCATCATTATTGTAAAATAAATGTTCATTGTTTTAAAAATAAACTTGATTCTAAACATAGCCAAATATGCACTCAAACTTATAGATATAGCACACAAAGTTATTTTCAATCATTTGAAATTTCTATAATAAATATTCAAAGTAATAAGATCTTTTTCGTTAGAAAACGCATGGCTTCACATTTTTTCATCCAAATAACACCACAAATCTTCCAATGAGTTTATAAACAAGAACTGCATGTGCTTATCGATAACCTTTAAATAATTTTAAAATTACCATGCGATTTTTTAAAATTTGTTATGCTTTGGGACTTTGTTCTGATGGAATTTATTACATCAACCTTACCCGTAAAAGAGTAAAATTTTCCTGGAACTGTTTTGAATGTTGTGTAAGAATATTCATAATCCAATTTTCTGCACTCGAAACAATAGCTATTTGAACCAAAGATGTTGGATTTGGGTTCGTCGAAAAAAATTAAATCTTCCAATATTTCGGGGAAGTGTTTTAATATTGTTTGGTTATTGAAAAACTAATTCGCTCTAGAATACCAATCCGCCTTTCAATTTCAGTCAACAAAATCAATTATAACATATGGTCGGTGTTAGGTCAGACCGGACTAAGTGACAAAATATTGATTTCGAGAAAAACGAGTTTAAAATTTGAATCGCAGCATCCTCTACGTTATAATTAGAAAATATTTTTTGGAATAATTTTTGTTTTTGGTTACATATTTCAAATCTGGCAAAAGTCGAATGTAGCTGAAGAAATTCTTTATCCGGTGTTATCGTTATCTCATTTTTTGATGTTTTGCGACTGAGTCCGGTCTGACTAACACCGACCATATGAAGGGTGAATAACCCATCTAGTCTAGTCTAGTCTACACATACACAGCCAATACATATGAGGTTCCTGGAAAATTGCAGACGTTCGCCTACAATTTTAAAGCGGCCAGGCCAACTGTGCCACGTACAAAATGAAGATGATTCAAAAATTTTCATTTAACGAAGAATTTAATTAACGAATCATTTTGAACCTTTAATAAGGAAGAAACATGAACAACCGCACTGACCATTTCAATTTGATGGGAGTTTGATAAATTGTTGGGAGTGATATGGCTAAGATGGTTAATGTCACTCCCTTTAGTCCTAAGTTCGTGGGATGGGACAGAGGTATTTAGCCCTGTCCTGACTAATGGGCCTAGGTTATAGCACCTTTACTCGCTCTATAAATTTATTTATAGAAGGAAAATTAAATTTTAGTATATGATCTTAGACGGTATTTCATTGATCCTTACGATAAACCATTGATCAACGGCTCGTGCACTTTTCAGTCACATACCCCTAATATAAATAATATTTAAAATCAACCCTCTCTATCATGCCATAATCAATATTTTGAGTCCCCCTCTCTAATTCATTACTAGTTTGAGCCCCGTCAACGTATATATTAATTGGCTTCGATATTAGAACACTTCTGCGCGGCACTCGGAATTCGATCTCTGAGATACGCGGCACCATGCATAAACTGATCTTGAGCGAACACCGGACAAAACACTGAATCCAATGCGCAACCCAACCATCCATATTCCTACAACTGTCAGGAAAATATGGAATTGCTTGAGATAGAATTGACGAAACTATTGAAGTCATCAAGCAATCTCCAAAGAACTAGTCTCATAATCAAACATATAGATATTCAAATAGAAAAATAAGACTAACAAGATGGATCTCACCAACATGTTAGGACACTGTACAACCTATACACTGGCTTGGGCACCATGTCGCACACTCCGGCTGCCTCCTCCGGGGAATCCGCAGGAGAAACGAAAACCATGTAACTACAATTATTTATTGGTTGTGTATACGACTGTCGGATTTTTATGTATAAGGGTTTTCGGCATGCAGTCTTTAAAATACTGTGGACAGAAGGTAAAAATCTGTCCACGGTAAGGAAAATTTGGTAAAAACCAAAATTTCTCACTTGGGTGAAAATTTGTTGGTAAAAACCAGTCTTTGTACAGGAGGGCACAAATCCTTATTTCATACTATGTTGCGTTTCGGCTTCGCCTCTTCAGAAACCGACACTAACGTATTGTCGGAATAGATTAGCGCCGGCTTGACGCAAATCCCTTAAAACTAAAACACACTATGTGTTTCAATAAAACGACTGATCAAACGTGATGTCCCGTTCGAGCAGAAGTTCTGTTTATGCCGATGAGACACAAGTGAAGCCGAAACTTGTCTTGGCTTAGCAGGGCTATGCGAAAGCACTATGCTATATTTCACCCTAAGGAAAATTTGGTAAAAACCAAAATTTCTCACTTGGGTGAAAATTTGTTGGTAAAAACCAGTCTTTGTACAGGAGGGCACAAATCCTTATTTCATACTATGTTGCGTTTCGGCTTCGCCTCTTCAGAAACCGACACTAACGTATTGTCGGAATAGATTAGCGCCGGCTTGACGCAAATCCCTTAAAACTAAAACACACTATGTGTTTCAATCAAACGACTGATCAAACGTGATGTCCCGTTCGAGCAGAAGTTCTGTTTATGCCGATGAGACACAAGTGAAGCCGAAACTTGTCTTGGCTTAGCAGGCCTATGCGAAAGCACTATGCTATATTTCACCCTAAGGAAAATTTGGTAAAAACCAAAATTTCTCACTTGGGTGAAAATTTGTTGGTAAAAACCAGTCTTTGTACAGGAGGGCACAAATCCTTATTTCATACTATGTTGCGTTTCGGCTTCGCCTCTTCAGAAACCGACACTAACGTATTGTCGGAATAGATTAGCGCCGGCTTGACGCAAATCCCTTAAAACTAAAACACACTATGTGTTTCAATCAAACGACTGATCAAACGTGATGTCCCGTTCGAGCAGAAGTTCTGTTTATGCCGATGAGACACAAGTGAAGCCGAAACTTGTCTTGGCTTAGCAGGCCTATGCGAAAGCACTATGCTATATTTCACCCTAAGGAAAATTTGGTAAAAACCAAAATTTCTCACTTGGGTGAAAATTTGTTGGTAAAAACCAGTCTTTGTACAGGAGGGCACAAATCCTTATTTCATACTATGTTGCGTTTCGGCTTCGCCTCTTCAGAAACCGACACTAACGTATTGTCGGAATAGATTAGCGCCGGCTTTGCGTCAAGGATTTGTGCCCTCCTGTACAAAGACTGGTTTTTACCAACAAATTTTCACCCAAGTGAGAAATTTTGGTTTTTACCAAATTTTCCTTAGGGTGAAATATAGCATAGTGCTTTCGCATAGGCCTGCTAAGCCAAGACAAGTTTCGGCTTCACTTGTGTCTCATCGGCATAAACAGAACTTCTGCTCGAACGGGACATCACGTTTGATCAGTCGTTTGATTGAAACACATAGTGTATTTTAGTTTTAAGGGATTTGCGTCAAGCCGGCGCTAATCTATTCCGACAATACGTTAGTGTCGGTTTCTGAAGAGGCGAAGCCGAAACGCAACATAGTATGTCCACAGTATTTTAAAGACTGCATGCCGAAAACCCTGTGGACAGAAGGTAAAAATCTGTCCACAGTATTTTAAAGACTGCATGCCGAAAACCCTGTGGACAGAAGGTAAAAATCTGTCCACAGTATTTTAAAGACTGCATGCCGAAAACCCTTATACATGTAACTACATTTGACCATGGTCTGCGTTCTTTGTCAACGCCACTGACAGCCGGAGAAAAACGCAGTTGCGATTTAATATAGCTCCGAAACAACTCAGCGAGTCAACATGTGTAACTGCTGGACCACCGAACACACACACACATTTTGTATATTTTTTCATTCTCTAACACCAAATGAAAACTGAAAAAATCGTAATCTTGAAGTACTTTAAAAATTTCTTTCCAAAAATTGACGCTAGCGAAAAAATACTTGCGTCCGTCGCGCATGGCTACTCGTCGCTGTTGTGCTATCTTATGACAAACGCCATTTTGGGGTGAACTGAGTTAGGTATGCCACATTACTTGTTTGAAAAATCTCTACAAAGTGGCTTTTTCAGAATTTTGAAATTCTACTTGGTTACTTAGATATAGCGAGAAACATGATGAGAAATTGTGTTTTTTGCTTCAAACCACTGTATCTAGGGATTTGCTCAAGTTATATTGAAGTTTTAGATGTTTTTATGTGTGAAAATGTCTGAGGAACACAATGGCGTAAACATTTTCAAAAGAAAATTACATGAGTTGTGAGATAAACACAGTTTTAGTTTTAAACTGGAAATAAAGGATATTTGGCAACACTGTAACCAAAAATAACAATTTTTTCTAGATTCCCTGACTCATTTGCTTCAAAATGCATTTCACCGATTGTTTATAGACTATATGAACGAAGAGATATGAACAAAAGATAAAAATTGATGATTTTTTTCTATGGAAAATTTTCCATGTACGATTATGACACGTCATACAAATTTTGTCATCAATACACGCCTATGACACGTGTGAGTTCGACTTTTGTTTACATTCATAATAAAAACTCGCAACATAGTCAACCGACCTTCGTAATAATTGAGAGATTAATGCAGAAAAGATAGAAGCATCAATTGTCTTGTTTGGATTGTTTATACCATTTATAAGTTTCAAGCTCAAACTTTAAAAATCGTTTTTCTCGAAATGTACTAAATGGCGCTTGTCATAAGATAGCACAACAGCGACGTACTACGATCGTTTCTCATATGAAGGGTGAATAATCAATTGAGGTGAAAACCCCATTAAGCAATACAATGCAATCCAACATCTGACTGTCAATTTCATGAACTGAGTCTACGGAACTAGAAGGGAGCCGCTCAAAAGGGGTCGCACAAAGGTGAGAATGAAGATCCGTGATAGCATGAAGAGCATTATTTGTAATTGATACTAAGCAAAGGCGAACTTCGTTCAACCAATCGTGCATTATTGAAAATTCGCTGTTCATCGTGTAATAAATTCTCCTATTGAGTAATACACAAACAAAATCATTTATTGAAATAAAATATTTCTACATTGTCTCAAGCGATTCCACAAAATGAGCGAGCTAGTTTCAAAACACTGGAATACATGTTAGCCTGAAGTTAGGTAGCATTGAAGATGCATTGAATAATTAACACGTTTGAAGTTCAGAAACCACCGTCATTTAAATATCTAGATATCGCTAAAAGCTTTCCATGAAAAGACGAAACCATCATTACATATTCTCTCCCCGCACTGTTTGCAGAAACCCGCATTTAAAATTTCTGTCTTTCGCTCTCTCTTCCTCGCTGTCAAACGGTTAAGCTCCGTGAAGTAGTCCTTGATGGGCGTGAGACGGAAAGTTCAATTATAATTAAATAATTTACGAGATTGCGTCCTACCATCAAGGGTATCGTGTTACCGACTCTGACTACCCATCAGAATCAGACACCGTCACCTCCACCGGTCGCCCAATCGTCCACCGGAGTCAATATAGGTGGGGGTGATTATACGGTGATAGCGTTGATGGCACTTATCCACTTCATCATCAACCGCAGGGAAAATACCAAACACGGCTACAGTCAGTCAAGGTAGTTTCAAACAGCGGGTGAACCAACTCTGTTAGTATTTCGGTGAGAGCTGCTACAGGCGTTTGTGGGAGGGAGAATGACGGCTAGTATCTTTATGTAAATGCATCTTGGCTTAGATTTCTGGATGCTTTACTTTCTCTAAATTTACTAGTAACCAACTGATTGGTCTAGAACTTAATTACATGTACGTTTCACCTTTAGATTGTGAACACTATTGAGTGGGCGGAAGTTAATCGGTAGTGTGTTGCGAGGAAGTGTCTACATGGCAAATTCTAACCGGTACCGATAAAACTTTAAAAGATGCAAAATAAAATTGACTCCCTTAAAGTATCTATATGGTAAATTCTAAAGAGTGTCGATAAAGCCTTAAAAGGTGCAAAATAAAATTATTTAGAATTTTATTTGTTTATCGGATAATCGGATTCTCAGTTCTGTATAGTAAAGAGAAACGACAACATTGTTTGTGTTTGTACTTAAATTGATGTTGTATATAAATTCGAACCTTGTCCCTGTAATTCGGCGGTAATCTTCTTCTAAGCAATATTTTTAATTCCCATTACCCTTGTTAAAAGGCCGGCAAATGTTTTAGAATTATAGCTTCCACTTGCGAGAAAGTGAGTGAGTTAACGAGAAATAAATAACAGCTTAGGAAAGTCGAGATGCTTCATCGCACAGAAAACGTAGTCCAAATAAGTGTTTTTTCCCTTGTTCAATCATACCTTTTTGCCAAGAAAAACGAAAAATCAACAAGACGCATTGGTGAAAGTGGTCGGGATGAAAGAATGAAAGGATCTGAAGAACAGGATACAAAAACAGCATACAACTCAAAGAGCAAAGATAGCTGAATCTCTTTCCTTCCCTTAACTTTGATTTATAACCCATAAAACTCGATACCGCTATTTCGCTATGGTGTAACAGTAAGAATACGATAAGGTATTCAATTTTGTTTGGAAATGTTGCAGCAAGCGAAGAATGGACAACATACCAACATGTGTTGGAATACATAATATAAGCATGAAACATATATGCAAGATATCTTCTTCACTCATAGTTACAATGGTTTTGAAATACTTGCTGTTTACGGAAGTTGCCTTTCAAGGTAGATGAATAATGCGAAAACGGCATCCATAAAAATATCGCGATCTGTGTATCTGAAGAAAAAGGATATCCTCTAGTAGACCGAAGAACATCGGCCCGCTTTCATGGTTAACAATAGGGGAATCTGGGTTGCCATAAACATGTTTTATTTTTGAAAAAAAAAAATATTTTTCGTTTTCGATCCCTTAAGGAGTTACAGAACTATTGTTTTTCAAAAAATCGAAAAAAAAAATTATTACTTTATCTGAAAGTACAACCTTGAGAATATTTTCCCAATTTTTTACAGAGATCCGAGAAATAGATTGAAAGTTAAGCGCTTCCAAGCGCGCTTCGTCTACCAAGAGCAATGGTCCACCAACCCATTTTTGGAAAAACGAAATGTCGTTTTACCAAAAATGGGTTTTCCGTGATCACGATTGCCGAAAAATCTCTCATCCGATTTTCTTCAATTTTTTTTCAATTGATCGTAATTAGTTTTTCTCGTACCTTAACGATTCCTGTTTTATACTTAAAATTTTGTTTTGTAGATAGAAATTTTGTAATACAATTTTTAGAGTTTAAAACAGAGATTTTTTAGTGAAAACGTTCCCGAATGCAGGAAAAAATTATTATTTTTTCAACTAATCGTTAAGGTACAAGGCCTACTCATATACTAATGGAATTTTTTGAGTTTTGGGACTTTAGTTGATCTATTGGTCTTCAATCGTGGTCACCGCAAACCTCTTAAATAAAAAAGGGTTTCGTGGATAAAGCCAGAGCTCCGCCAATTATTATTGTCTGTTGAACGCAGCGTTAAATTTGATTTTTTTCAAAATTTTGGTCGGCGGTCATTCATATATGCAAATATTATGTATGCATTGGTGTCCTTCGTTTCAAAATCAGCTGTCAATTCGACACTGACGCTAAAGTCGTATGGGATCATCAATAAATGACGTAGCATTATATGGGGGAGGGGGGAGTTTTGTATTTTGTGATGGTGTGTGACGACAAGGGGTGAGGGGTCATGTCATACTACGTAGCTTTTTTAAAGGGGGATAGGGTTTAACCTGATGTCACGACAACCTTAACCGTTTCATCTAACTAACATCGTTCTTATTTTTTTTTATTTTTTACGGGGACAAGAGGGAGAGGGTTGCCGTCAAGCTAAGTAATTACCAGGGGGTATTTAGAGGTTTGTGACGAAATGCTACGATGGGGGAGGGGGGTGTTGAAAATCACTCAAAAATGCTAGGTCATTTATGGATGATCCCTTAGAGAAATCTTGAAGTCTGCAATCCCCAATTGAGAGGATGAGACGAAATATTTCACCATCAGCTGTGAAAGGCCAGCGGGAGTCTTCAGCGTTAAAAACACGACATTGAAGTAAGGCAGAAACATCAACGGTCCCAAGTTGCTTCCTTGGGATATTCATGACGTATAACTACATGATGGTGCCTGGCAATCTCCAATGGCATTCATTACATCTCCATCTGTGCTACGATCGATAGAACTGTACAAACTACTGTTGATTCCAGTTTTCTCCCTTTTTAACAATATATATGCCGTTATCCACTCTATTAAAAGCGATAGATTAGTCGCTGTAAATAATATCACTTTAAGTGTGACGTTCTACTCTCTTCTCTCTGTTATGTAGAATGTTAGACTTGACAGGTAAGTCACTGTTCAACGGCCAAATGTTAAACCATATTGATCGTCGATTAGGTACTTCTTGTGTTGAGCACGCGCTGGTTCCATAAACACCAGCCCGAGACAACGCTCAACGAAATTCCAACTTTTTCGCGGATTACCAGCAAAATGCAAATGGCAAGAGATGCTCAAACGAATTGAAAAAGCGGAGTCACCGAAATGTCGATGTGTGTTTTCAGAGGCACCGAAGGGAATAAGTCGGGCCGCGGACTGAAAGAAGATTAAAGCCGATCAAAATCAACATTTCATTGACATCGATTGCGCACAGAGTTTCACCCACAACTGGATCCGGTTCGATTTGTTCTTATAATTTTCTTTGTTTTGACATGTTGTAATAAAAACATGACCATTCACCAACTAGAAGCATACATTTCGTACTTCTTACCATTTTAAAAACAATCCAATTGCGTCTTTGTGTTTTTCAACTGCCATGAATACATTCTCATTACTTAAGTTGAAAATGGTGATGTCGGTGATACACTGGTTTGTTGTGTTAGAAGAAACAAGGAATTTCTGCAATTGGTATGAACCATAAGTTTTAAAATCGTTATAGCTATTGTTTAAAGTAGCCAGTTTGACAAAATTGTTAACTAAGGTTTGAACTATAGTTTTACCAAGCTGTTTCTTATATTGAGTGAAAAAGCGACCTTTATTAACGCAAATGCAAAATAATTGATTTTCCCATAATAAATCTCATATAAACTTTGAACACAATGCGCAAAACACGGGGAGCAACCAACCGCTCTCAAATTTTACATAGGAATTTGGGGCCACAGGAGAAACTCAAAAAGTGCTATGTAGAACAACGACATATGTCAAGCTTCTCTAATGCTCACCCTACCAAATAGGATAAAATAGGTTCATCACCCTAGAACTGCAGGACGAAAATATTCTCAGTACTTTTTCATCACATGCATCGAAAAAATTTGCCATATGATCTCTACACCTGTGTTCTAATTAAATGAACATAAGCTAATACAAAGCTGCAGCACAAAAATATCAATTTTGAATTGACAGATGCTATTTACATCGGTGTAGATTCCAAAGAAACAAGGCAAAAGCCATACGCCAATATCCTCCAATATTCACTATGGAGCATGGTTAAGCTATTCAAATGCGACTACACATCGTTGCTGCGAATAACTAGAACAAAATCTTTTGTCGGGTACACGCGATGTGATGTATATACTGTACTGTTCTACTAAAATCGTGCATATTTTAATCATTGAAACCGATACCGCAAGTCGCATTTCTATCGTTGCCCCCGGCAACAGATGTGATTGCTGAAATGGAGAACAATCCATTTTCAAACAGGACTGCAGCGATGTTATTCCCGAATAGAAAATCACAGTGTAAACTAACCTACAATCAAGCATAAGTCAAATTATTATTATTAAGGTTATTATGTAACAATAAATTTTACCGTCTGAAACAAAAAAGCAATCAAATATGTTCAATTATCGCAATTTCAGCAAAAAAAACTTCACTTACATTTATTGTACTGCCCATAAAAGCATAAGAGTCCCACATTGAAAAACAGCAAGCCGAGATCATCCATCCAACCAATGTTTTGGTATTTTTTCGATAGTTTCTAAACAAACCTCGTAATCTTATTTGCACATTGTGATTCAGTGGTGATACAGAAAGCAATCCAACAGATATCTCATTTTCGACAAAAACCCATATGGGACTCTTATGCTTTTATGGGCAGTGTAGAAACAATCCAGTTTATTATTTTTGTAATGATGCGCAGATTAACATTGCTGCGACTCAAAACCTTTTATAATTATTTTGTACAAAGAATACGTATAACATTAATTTAGAACACAAATCAGTATGTTGGAAAATGCGGAACAGTTTCCGGGATATCTGGTCATGCGGGCCAAGTCCTTAAAATCTGGGACTGTTTCGCCGCATCCGGTACGCCAAGTCACTTAACTTTATATTGAATCCGGATATGTATCAGCATTCCTTCATAATTCTGCACTAGGGATATTACAGGTAAAGCCTACACTGGGGGTAAAACTGATACCCCACCACTTACCCCATAAATCAAATTTTAAAATGTGTACGATTATGTTTACCATTTCCAGACCAATTGGATTTTCATTACTACGTCAAATGTCACAAAAATAAACAAAACATACGACAGTAACGTTCATGCTCATCTGGATATACGTATGTTTGAGAACAATTTTGATAAAAAATTATTTTTTCTCCATTGAGGAGAAAATTGTTTAAAGCCATCTTTGCGCATGAAGAGCACAAAAGCTATAACTTAATTAGTTTTGGAATTTGCGTTTCGACTCATCAAAATCCGACACTAAGTTAGTGACAGGACTAATCTAGCGCTGGATCGACGCTAACTCCAAAAAACCTATTTTAATCCACCTAGCGGTGCAATTGTGCCTTTCTCAATCATGAATCACGAGAATGTGTGCGTTGTTTATATTCATTAAAAGCTTTTAAATGCACATATTACATTTTATTATTGTACATCACATGACAACTATATACAGGGAAATAAATCATTATTCGAGTTCTATAATTTTGAAAAAGAAAAAACAGCCACGGTAATATTGAACTGAAAAAAGGTGCGTAATCGGCAAAGTCCCAAAAAGTCGTTTTTCATAAAAAAATTTTTTTTCGAGATAACATAAAATCTCGACGTTTCATGCATGTTAAAGATGTTTGGCATCAAAAATACGAATTCGATTTCTGAAATTTCATGGGGTCCCCCCTTTGAAAAAAATGAGTTCCGGCTTATATGGGAATTTCATGTGTGACCGGACCGTTCAGTCTATATTTCCGGAACCATACAAGCGATCCGTGCGAAATTTTACAGACATCTGAGGGGGTAAAATAGCTATCATTTGGGACTAAGTTTGTGAAAATCGGCCCAACCATTTCCGAGAAACTGATATGAGTTTGCTAGTTATGAAAGATGGCCGCCTTTCCCGGGTACTTCCGGAACCGTCTTTGGTGGTCAATGTAGTCAACGAAAGTTTGTTTGGCCGTCGGGTACCTATAACTGCAAAGTTAAGTTATTTGAGAGACATTTTAGCGAAATTTTTACCTTTTTTGCTTCCATCGGAGTATCGGTTTGAATCACAATTTGCTATGTGATCGCACGCCACAACCCGTAACTCCGGAACCGGAAGTCGGATCGGGATGAAATTAAATAGCCATTTACGAGGACGCAATACCTCTCATTTGAGGCCAAGTTTAGTCGAATCGGTTTAGCCATCTCCGAGAAACCGATGTGACTGTTACTCTGAATTTGGATACTTCCGCCGGGGCTTCCGGAACCGATGATGGTGGCCAATGTGGCCAAATAGACTTTGAATGGATGTTAGTGACCTAATACTACAAATCGAAGCAGTTGTGGTCATATTTTGGAAAAATTTTCACCTTTATACATTCATTGCAGAATTTATTAAAATCGACATTTTCTGCGTGTTCGTACTCATCACCCTGTAATTCCGGAACCGGAAGTCGGATCCATTAGAAATTCAATAGCAGCCTATGGGAACGTCGTACCTTTCATTTGGGACTAAGTTTGTAAAAATCGGTTCATCCATCTCTGAGAAAAGTGAGTGAGATTGTGTTCGCGTACACACACAGACGCACATACACACACATACATACACACACACATACATACATACACACACAGACATTTGCCGAACTCGACGAACTGAATCGAATGGTATATGTCACTCGGCCCTCCGGGCCTCCGTTAAAAAGTCGGTTTTCAGAGCAATTGCAATACCTTTCTATTGAGAAAGGCAAAAAGGTGCGAAATCGGCAAAGTCCCAAAAAGTCGATTTTCATAAAAAAAAAATGTTCTAGATAACATAAAATCTCGACGTTTCATGCATTTTAAAGATGTTTGGCATCAAAAATACGAATTCGATTTCTGAAATTTCATGGGGTCCCCCCTTTGAAAAAAAAAATTTGAGTGCCGGCTTATATGGGAATTTCATATGTGACCGGACGATTTAGTCTATATTTCCGGACCCATAAAAGCGACCCGTACGAAATTTTATTGACATCTATGGGGATATTATAGCTATCATTTGGGACTAAGTTTGTGAAAATCGGCCCAACCATTTTCGGGAAACTGATGTGAGTTCGTAAATTTTGAAAGATGGCCGCTTTTCCAGGGTACTTCCGGAACCGTCTATGGTGGTCAATATAGTCAACGAAAGTTTGGTTGGCCGTCGGTGACCTATAACAGCAAATTTAAGTTGTTTGAGAGACATTTTAGCGAAATTTTTACCTTTTTTGCTTTCATCGGAGTATCGGTTTGAATCACAATTTGCTATGTGATCGCACGCCACAACCTGTAACTCCGGAACCGGAAGTCGGATCGGGATGAAATTAAATAGCCATTTATGGGGACGCAATACCTCTCATTTGAGGCCAAGTTTAGTCGAATCGGTTTAGCCATCTCCGAGAAACCGATGTGACTGTTACTCTGAATTTGGATACTTCCGCCGGGGCTTCCGGAACCGATGATGGTGGCCAATGTGGCCAAATAGACTTTGAATGGATGTTAGTGACCTAATACTACAAATCGAAGCAGTTGTGGTCATATTTTGGAAAAAATTTCACCTTTATACATTCATTGCAGAATTTATTAAAATCGACATTTTCTGCGTGTTCGTACTCATCACCCTGTAATTCCGGAACCGGAAGTCGGATCCATTAGAAATTCAATAGCAGCCTATGGGAACGTTGCACCTTTTATTTGAGACTAAGTTTGTCAAAATCGGTTCATCCATCTCTGAGAAAAATGAGTGACATTTTTGGTCACATACACACACACATTCGCACATACAATTTTTTTCGAGATAACATAAAATCTCGACGTTTCATGCATTTTAAAGATGTTTGGCATCAAAAATACGAATTCGATTTCTGAAATTTCATGGGGTCCCCCCCATGAGTTCCGGCTTATATGGGAATTTCATATGTGACCGGACGATTTAGTCTATATTTCCGGACCCATATAAGAGATCCGTACGAAATTTTATAGACATCTGTGGGGATATTATAGCTATCATTTGGGACTCAGTTTGTGAAAATCGGCCCAACCATTTCAGGGAAACTGAAGTGAGTTCGTAAATTTTGAAAGATGGCCGCTTTTCCCGGGCACTACCGGAACCGTCTATGGTGGTCAATGTAGTCAACGAAAGTTTATTTGGCCGTCGGTGACCTAGAACTGCAAAGTTAAGTTATTTAAGAGACATTTTAGCGAAATTTTTACCTTTTTTGCTTCCATCGGGGTATCGGTTTGAATCACAATTTGCTATGTGATCGCACGCCACAACCCGTAACTCCGGAACCGCAAGTCGGTTGGGGATAAAATTTAATAGCCATTTACGGGGACGCAACATCTTTCATTTGAGACTAAGTTTGGTTGATTCGGTCTAGCCATCTCCGAGAAACCGATGTGACTGTTACTCTGAATTTGGATACTTCCGCCGGGGCTTCCGGAACCGATGATGGTGGCCAATGTGACCAAAGAGACTTTGAATGGCTGTTAATGGCCTAGTACTACAAATCGAAGCAGTTGTGGTCACATTTTGGAAAAAATTTCACCATTATACATTCATTGCAGAATTTTTTAAGATCGAAATTTTCTGCGTGATCGTACTCATCACCCTGTAATTCCGGAACCGGAAGTCGGATCCATTAGAAATTCAATAGCAGCCTATGGGAACGTTGCACCTTTCATTTGGGACTAAGTTTGTAAAAATCGGTTCAGCCATCTCTGAGAAAAATGAGTGAGATTGTGTTCGCGTACACACACACAGACGCACATACACACACACATACATACACACACACATATACATACACACAAACAGACATTTGCCGAACTCGACGAACTGAATCGAATGGTATATGTCACTCGGCCCTCCGGGCCTCCGTTAAAAAGTCGGTTTTCAGAGCAATTGCAATACCTTTCTATTGAGAAAGGCAAAACGGAGAAATTGTGTCTCCGTTTTTTGGAGTTAGCGTCGATCCAGCGCTAGCTTAGTCAAGCGTGATGTCCCGTTTAAAAGAACCGATGAGAACTAATGAAATCGAAATATTTGGTTTGGCTTGACAAGCCAATGCGAGATGCAGTATGTTATATATTTCCTTAGTGGAGTACAATTTTGATAAAAACTATTTTTTCCTCATTAAGGAGAACCTTGTTTGAAAACATTTGCGTGTGAAGAGAACAAAACCTATAACTAAATTAGTTATGGGATTTGCGTTTCGACTTCGTCTAATCAGAATCCGACACTAACCTAGTGACAGGACTAATCTAACGCTGACTTGACGTGATAGCGTTAATCCGACGCAAGCTTAGTAAATTGTTTGTTGTGTTTGGTAAAATGTTCACTGTTGTGACATATTTTGTTTGGGGTAAGACCTTCACGCTGTTTAAATGGTTGTGTATATTTGTAATTCATGACTGGGAATCTTTGTGATATTTCAATTATGCTATTATCACATAATGCTAATAGCAGAAGTACACAGAATCGATTTTAGTGTGTTTATTTCTTATCGGATACTTTTAAAATTATTTACATAAAAAATATTTTTACTTCTCGGTCTTTTAAACAGCGATCATTCCCACATTAGTTCTAAATCATAATTGATACACACCGACAATGAATATAAATTCAGTTTGTAGTAAAAAGAAACGGTTGTAAATATACAACGGGTTCTGATGCTTTCCGCACAATTTTAATCCAATTTAAAAATAAGATTTATTTATTATAAGTAAATACACCATATAGCTTACCGCCATAACAATATCGCGCACTAGATCACTGATGAACAATCGCAACAGCGAGGATTGTCATTATCATTAACACGTTGGAATGACGACGGACAAACTCCCACCGCATGATGCGGATGTTATTAGTGTTGTTAGAAATGAAGCTTGGACCTAATCGCTTCATGGGGATTGCAGCACGAACACTTTGTATGATTTACAGTCTTTCGTATGATGACCGCGTGTACAAATATAGTACTGCACCAGTTTACGGTGGATTTTTCTTGACTTACACTGCACTGCAGTATGTTACTAGTTTTATAGAAATAGCTAGTTCGTAAATAACTGTGCAATAGGGACATCTATGGGTCTGTTATGCCTTTCCCTACACTTTACATGTTCAGATGGCGTCATGACAGTTTGTTTATTGCGGAAATACCACCTATTCCAACAAAGTCTATCAAAGTGCAAGTGTTTAATAGCTAACACACTGATCGCACGTGGTAATTGCACGTGCGTCCATTTTCACTTATTCCTTGGTGTTCTCCAAGCCTAACTGTAAGTCTGGAGATAGTGATATAGAGCTGATTTTCAAACAAATGAACGCACCCGTTTTTAGACAACGCAACTCTCACTCTTATCAGTGAAGAAACCGTATTAATTCATAGTACAAAGAAATTAAAAAGCTTCGTTTTGCATGAAAACTAAACATCCCTTGCACCAGCTCTCAAGCGGAGTGTTTTCTTTTCTCTGTGCTTTCAAATTTTCCCCCGAAAAACGAAAAAATTATAAACACCGTATGCGTGATATTATTTGCACCATTGAGCAATGCAATACTTTTATTTTATTTTATTTTTTTTTTCAGCGAGATATATATATAGTCGTGTACTAGGATAATCATCGATAGCAGGCCCGTGCGCAAGAGGAGGGTTTTAGGGGTTCAAACCCCTCCCATGAGGGATTTGCATTACTTTCAAAC
Organism: Topomyia yanbarensis; assembly: GCF_030247195.1. Classification (NCBI taxonomy): domain Eukaryota; kingdom Metazoa; phylum Arthropoda; class Insecta; order Diptera; family Culicidae; genus Topomyia; species Topomyia yanbarensis. Next base: position 142,452,120 of record NC_080670.1, read on the forward strand.
TTTTATTAACTTCCTGTTAAGGCAAAAATGTACTGCGAGTCGATTTGAAACATAAGATGTCATTTAATTTCAATCACTCTAGAAACGAATCGTTGAAAAAACCAAGGAAGATACCTGGCGAGGGTGGCTGGAAAAGGAAAGTCAAGTTGATAGACCTCTCTGGATTGGTTAACATTTCGACAAGATTCGATATTAGCAATAATTGTGAGTATAATTGGTATACACAACAAAGGTCGGTCAGAGGACTAACAACGGGAACTAAGGAGGAAAACACGAAGTTAGAGAAAATCGGGATATCGTTGTCTGAAGAAATTTCACCGCAGATGTCTGTCCGTCGGAGTGGCTTGTGGTTAAATAGCTCGCGAAAATGGTCATCAGTGGGGAGAAATACCGCAGCCGAGGAACTTTCAGCACCAGCAGATGAATAGGAACGAGTAGCACCAAGAACAATAAGAAACCCTGCGAAGGTGGTTGTAAAGAAATGTAAATTATTATGGTCGACACCTCCGGATTAGGGTGTCCCAAAATGACATCATGTTAAAAAAGTCATCGGGCTCACTTCTTAAATGAAAGCTTAGGGTATTAGAACCACTTTCTTCTTCGGAGTGAGTTTGCTAAAACGCTTCCTACTGGTGGCGACTTTTGATTTTTTGAAAAATGGGCCGATTTTGGATAAAATTTTAAATTTATGCCTGTTGAAGTGGTCCTGAACTGTCTTAGATTTTTTTCAGCATTTTTTTATTTTTCTGGAGATCCAAACGGAGAAGTTTGGTTAGTTAGTTTGTACAAATTTGGAATTATAAGAGCGGCAGGGCCATTAAAACTTAGTAAAAAGTGAAATTTTTGGTGTTTTTCAGTATTTTTTCTTCAAAACTGGGTATCTACAAAATTTTAAAAGTACAGAAAACACTTTATATAGTTGAGCCGAATTCAGGGGTGTAATTTTGCTGAAGAAAGTGTATAGCTACGGCCAATGGGGTATAAGTTATTTACGTTTTTGTTAAATAACCTTTTGACATTTTATGATATTCATAAAAAATAACACTGTTCTACAAAATAAAACAACTTAAGTGGGCTTAGTCCGCATATTATTTTTCGGAAAATAGAAGGAAAATGATGAAAAATGGCGTTTTTCGCTTGTCTCTAGTACCTCAGAATTGGTTTTTATGAGCGTTTGACGATTTTTTTTTTAAATATTTTCTATATTAATAGTCACCTAGCGGGATTGAAAATCACTAAAATTAAACAAATATGTCGAGTTAATGGCAAGTTATGGCGTATATTTGAAGGCTGAATTGATTAACGTACTTACATTTAGTATATAAAGTCTTATTTTCATGTTAGGAACTTTGAAGTGGAGAAAAATGCAGAAGAGTGAGGTGAGTGCTGAAAAACTGATATTTACTGTTTAGATCACATAATTTCGAAATAGTCAAATTTGGGGCAAATATCCTCGAAAAAGTTTTACAACAGAATATAGCGCATCTTCTGACACAATCGTTTTGTTGAAGATGCCTCCTAGAAGTAATTATGGAGAATTAACTCTTCAAAAAATAATTAGAGACTTGGCGTCATTAGCAAAGTTATTATTTTTATGATTTAAGTTACAAAAAAGTCATCAGTTGCTCATTAAACCTCGTCCTGACATACTAAAGACGTATAGAAAACATCATTATTCATAATATTCCTTCTATTTTTCGAAAAACAATATGTGGTCAAAGCACATTTGAACTGATTTACTTTTTGGAACAGAATTATTTTTGATAAATTGCTAAAAATGTCAAAGGTTATCTACCAAAAACTTAAATAACTCATACCCCATTAGCCATAGCTATACACTTTTTTCAGCAAAATTACGCCCCTGAATTCGGCTCAACTATATAAAGTGTTTTCTGTACTTTTAAAATTTTGTAGATACCCAGTTTTGAAGAAAAAATACTGAAAAACACCAAAAATTTCACTTTTTACTAAGTTTTAATGGCCCTGCCGCTCTTATAATTCCAAATTTGTACAAACTAACTAACCAAACTTCTCCGTTTGGATCTCCAGAAAAATCAAAAAATGCTGAAAAAAATCTAAGACAGTTCAGGACCACTTCAACAGGTATAAATTTAAAATTTTATCCAAAATCGGCCCATTTTACAAAAAATCAAAAGTCGCCACCAGTAGGAAGCGTTTTAGCAAACTCACTCCGAAGAAGAAAGTGGTCCTAATACCCTAACCTTTCATTTAAGAAGTGAGCCCGATGACTTTTTTAACATGATGTCATTTTGGGACACCCTACTCCGGATCGGTTCGTGACGTTATTTGTACCAGACCTAAGTAGATCAGATACACCGCGAAGGTTGGACAACAAGCAAGAGATAGCAGCAATGGAAGAAACATGAACGATTAACACAAAATAAAAAGAGCAAGAGCACAATCCCCAATGAAGTAGTACCTAACGGTGGTGTCATATGGATTGCGAGAGAGGTTTATGTTTAGTCGGTAGGCCTTACTACTACAAACCAATCCGACACAATTACGAGCCAGCAGGCAGCTGTGTCTGTTTAAGATTCCTTCTCGATAAAAGACATTTTCTCGATCTGTTGAGCTGAGTTGATTGGTACACAAGACTCAGCCCTCCAGGCCTAGGAAAAAATTCTGCAAAGTTTGATGGTCTTCTGTACCTTTCTTTTATAAGAAACGTAAAATAATCCAAACCATCCCCTTAAGAATTTTCTGCGCACGGGTCTGATCGATAGAATTCACAATTGCCGCAATAACGGTCTCAATACGCTTCCGAAATGCACGATGGGTTCTAAAAACGTAGTTCGGGTTTCATCAAGTTAGACCAGAATTATAGAGATTTTCCAATCTCGCACTATTCCTCCTGACTAATTTTCAATACCGTTCAACCCCACTTCCTGCTCAATTTAACTAGCAATCTATCTCATCCCAAAGGACTAAAGGCATAAACCTTCTTAGCCAAGTCACTTCCAACGATTTATTATATCCCCTTTAAACTGAAACGGTCGGTACGGTTGTCCTCGTTTCTTCCTCCTTTAAGATTCAAAGCAATTCGTTGATTAAATTATTTATTAAATGAATAATGTAATTGCCGTCTAATTTTAAAACATCTTTAAACCCAACTCTGCACAGTAGGCCTGGCTGCTTTTTATATTTGCGACTTACGGAAATATGCTTCAAATATTAATATTGAATAAAAAACACTACAGAAAACTGCAGTGTTTTCCAGGATGCTTTTCAATACTGGCTGTGTAAGGGTTAGAATAGAATAGAATAGAATAGTAACGACATTTGGTCGGTGTTAAGTCAGCCCAGATTAAGTGACAGTTTCTTGATTTCGAGAAAAACGAATTTAAAAGCTGAATCGCAGCATCCTTTACGGGAACCGGGGACAAGTCCGACACATTAAGCGCAATCATTTTTTCTAAAATTTCACGAAGCTCTAAAAATTGTATATTCTGTGCATAATCTCTGTTTAGATGGTTCCTAACAAGATAAATTTTTTTCGGTGTTTCAAAAAATTGGATTCATTAAAATTTTTTGGTTGTAACAAAATGTAGAAAAATGACATTTTATAAACGCTGCGGGTAAGACCGACACCCCAAAGGAGCAAGAGCGACACCCTTTTAGCTTTCTTTTTGTTAGATTTTTGACGTAGGACTACGTCTTTGTTTTCGATATGGAGGTGCACTTTGCAAATTCAACAAAATTGGTATGTAACGAATAGTAGTCCAATTTTAAACGCTTATAATTCAGCCATCTCACGGCAAATTTTCAAATTTTTTGCACATATCGATGAGAAATACTTCTAAGTATAGATTTCAATAGATAAACCCAAAGATTTTTAAGATCATGGCACTAAAAATTTAAATTATGTATAATATAGTCAAAATACCATGCTTTTACACACAGAAGACTGCGCTTCCCTAGTCTGGCACGACAGATTTATATACCTAACGCGCAACGCTTCTATGAATGACGTCATCATCGACTATTAAATGAACAGATTTGGTCGAACAAGCTCAGTTGCCTGTTGAACGGCAGGCAGAGCAGAGCACTGCGCTGCGTGCTTTCACAGCCAGTGTAGCGGACTGATAAGTGCAGTTCAACAGGCGACTGAGCTTGTCCGGTCGAACACCATACTTTCTCTTGTGTCGTGCTCGTTCCAAGCACACATTTCATGTACAATCTCGAATGCACTAATTCATATCATCACTAGCGTTGGCTCATTTTGCTTGGTGCGTATCCATTCGTATCCGGATACGATATACTGACATAGCTGTTTGATTCGAGCACTGTACACCATTCGCTTGGGTTTATTGTTTGAGGTGAATGTGTAGGTATATCCAAGTTGTTGTGGTCACATACGTGTATGATAGACATCTGAGTCTCTGAGATTTCGTTGCGCAAAGCGACAACTTTTTTTTTCTTTGTATTGTCATCCCCATCACAGGCTAAGGAGACGAAAACTTTCTTAGCGACAAATTAACGCGAATTGATGGAAAGCACAACGAAGGTAAATAATACGTTCCATCAATTTATTGATTCCACGAGACTCATTTCCACTCAACCTATCCCACTTTGATTCTCCTAATACATAGGTACTTCAAATCCCATTTATGAATCAATACACTGTTACTCAAAAAACCGTTGCAAAAAACGCATCTAAGTTCATATATAAAATTATCTTCGATTCTTGTATGTTTTGCTACGTTGTATGATCAATACCACTGCATTCGCCACATTTTCCTATTGTGATTGATCGGTGCGACACCGGTAGCTTGCTGTCGAGGATCGGTGCGACACCGATAGCTTAGTGTCAATTGAATGCATACGTCACGGCTTGATGCTAGCAGAAAGGGAGAAGAATGATCGCATGGTCGTTCTAGGCGAGGATTTGTGAAGAATTTTTTGCCGGCGTCGGCGGTAAAACATGATGATGAGTTATGTTCTACCATAGACCATGCGGTAGACTTGGGTGCAACGCCCAACTCCTACTCTGCAGAAGGCAAAGAATTCTTCACATTTCCTTTCGATCATGCCCATATGAGCCTGCCTAGTTCTAGTTTTCCGTTCTAAGTTTATAACTGATTCGCTCTAGAATACCTATCCGTCTTTCAATTTCATTGCTTTCGTTTCTCTTTGTCTCAAATTTGCCGAAAATAGCCAACAAAATCGATACAGGCAATTAAAACATAGTAACACTATTATTATAACAATCTCATTGAAAATGCCCAACTCTACTACCACAAAAAATAACTCTAATTAATCTCCCCGAATCTATACAAAATTAAATCACGCTCTCTAGTTATTCCTAGTTTTAAGATAGTTATAAAAATTGTCCCCTTAGTTAAAACTTATTTGCTTCAAAAATCTTCCTGCTAAAAATGTCAAACCATATTGCCATAAAAACGAAATGACCCTCCTAATCTTACGAAAATTATAATATAATATTATAATATTATAATAATTCTCCTTAGTTTAATTTAAAAAAAATCAATATGTAATCCCCTAGTTTTATGTAATTTGAAATGTAAAACAAATTAAGATTGGCACCTTTAAGCTAACGCTAACCTGCCTTATCAAATAAACAAATTGAATAAAAAAAACTATGTCTCAATATTGCTCGCAAATGGTGTTGATATTTTCTCTAGCACCAATTTTGAATAAAATGGACCCAGCATATCATTCGTATACAAACTGCACCACACAGTTTCTGTATTGGGATGAAATGGAGTCACACTGAATAGGCGGTTTAGTTTATTTAATAGCCCATACACCCAAAATAAACTCTATTTAAAGAGATGAATTTTTAGCATCGAATGGGGAAAAGTTTGCTTAACCGAAAGGTCAGTTTTGATTAAAAGTTCCAAAAATTAAAGAAAAACTGCAAATTTCCAAAAATTAAAGAAAAACTGCACGAATTAAAAAAATAAGTTGACATGTCAACTCAGTCATAAAAAAAATCGCGCCTTGAACAAAAATATAAAAACATCCTTTAAAACGATTATAAACTTGTGATATATATACCAAAATACCTGTAAAGAAAATCCAAACCTTAATATGTGCGTCATAGGAACAGTTCCTCTAAATATCAATTCCCACGTTATTAAACGAACTTGCTTTACTCAGAACTAGCGTTAAGCGGGTGAAGAAATGATAGAAAAAAATTGAAGCGTTTTAACCCCTAAAACGCTGCCATTCACATTCTTCTCCAGTCACTCCATTTATTTCATGAAGCGTAATTACATTTCCTTTTCGTCTCTTCTTATTTTATTTCCGGGCTACGTTTTTTAAGGTATCGTTAAGCATATCCATCCTGCTCTCGTTGACTGTGTTCTTCTTGCTCCTGGCGGAAATCATTCCACCGACGTCGCTAGTGGTGCCACTGCTGGGAAAATTCGTGCTGTTCACCATGATCCTCGATACATTCAGGTAAGCTGATTTTCTCCACAATTTCCTGTCCCTAAGTGGTCCCTATACCGTATAGTCACGAGCAGTCATACATATGTGCTCATATATAGTCATACACACAAATAATTAATTTTATTTCACACCCCAGTATTCGGAAGTATTTCATCACATGGTCTTATTTTCCGTTTTTGTAAAACGACTCCTAATAGACACTCCTAACTGAATGGTTCGAGTTGGAAGTCGATTGATGCAATTTAATTTTCTTTCTCGACTTCGGTAGTATATGCGTCACCGTGATAGTGCTCAACATTCACTTCCGTTCACCCCAGACTCACACGATGGCACCGTGGGTCCGTACGATATTCATCAACTACCTGCCAAAGCTGCTGGTGATGCGCCGCCCAATATACCAGCCGCTACACCATTTTAGGTGAGTTCGGTTCCGCATCAATAAGCTATAGTGCAAAATTCTTTTTCATTTTTAATGAAAAGTTCTAAATCTTAAATTACCATCACAATACATAGGTAACCAAATCAATAAAAAGTTGCAATTGAGTCTACATACAAAAATGAGGTCGAAAACCTAATACGTAATACTTTACTTTATCTGTAACTCTGCAGCCCAACAATAAACCCGAACTTATACGTACACGATTGTTCTATCCACAAACCTTATCTCCATCTTTCACATGATAAAATGCGTAGTTATTTGTTATCAAAACGCTGTGCTATTCCGACACCTCAATTGCAAATAATTCGTACATAAATCATACCATGAATACCATCATCATCGCATCATCGTGTCAATGATTACGTTCCGGTACCGCGCTCGGGGAAAACGAAAAACTTTGCCCTTTTCTATTTTCAAATCGATGATATGTACAGGCATCCATCTGTGACATAACGTCAATATGGTCGATTCGCAATTTGCACCTTTTCTACGAATTTCCATTTTCGGTTCATGATAAAAAATGGTTTTGAATCACGTTACAGTGCCGCTTCGCAAAGATTTATGTTGCGTTCATGCAATGGAATGGGCGACAACATCCCACCGCTGCCACCGACGATTGCTTTCGATCCTTCGGTGCTACTCGATCACCATCTGCTCGATTCCAGCGACAGGTAGGTCTACACGTCTACATATACCCCAAAACATGGAATGTCGTACAGAAGGATCCCATCGTACGTTCGTAGCAATGCATCCCTCGTTGCTTAGATGTTCTGATTATTGACTGCGTTGGTCGCTTACAATTTTCAAGTGTTGATTCGTTTTACCCGCTCCCGTACCTTCGAGGGATGTTCTAACCTAAAGCGTTGTTCGAAACGGACATAGTTTTAGTTGAAAACACCTCTGCCCTTTTGGAATGCGTTAGCCCAATTGCATCAAGAGTGTCTTTTTACTTTAGTTCATAATTACGAAGTTGTTGCTGAATTGTGTGCTTATAATTTAGTTTGAAGAAGTAATAAAGGATGTTAGGATCAAAATTTGGTCAATTAGAAACGTAAATTAATTTAATTATTGTTTTAATAAAAAACATATTTTAATAGCTACATTTGAATAAAATATAGGGAAATATTCAGCTAAGCTTCAGTTCATCGGTTTGGCGGGCCATTCGCTTAACTTCTGCCATCAGATTCTGTACATCCCGCCTCATCCACTTTACTCGCCTCTAAACGCCAGTTGCTTCTCCCTTCAAACAATTTTTTGTTAAGGATTCGGTTAGCGATGGCCCTGAGTGCGGAGCAATCGCATTGATTCAAGAAAGGCAGCATGCGTTTTTCAAAACACTCGTTCACATGAATTTTCTGGTTGATGGTCCTGGTTATAAAAAAAATTTTGCTTGTAAAGCTACAGGTCAAATAGCATCAAAATGTTGCATTTTGTGACGCATGGGGAAGAGGAGTAAGATAGAACGTGACATAACTTGGTTTAACTGAAAAAGAAAATAGAATCAATACGTTATTTATTATGGGGAGAGGGAGGATAAAGAGAATTTTGACAATTTGTGACATGGGAGGAGAGGGAAGCCAATTGTGGGCAATTTTTATGAATGGTCCCCATTCTATTTGGAAATCTGACTAGGCTAAATTGTTTGCTTTTATTGAGTTATTTCTTTGCTGGTAAGCGAGATATTTAGAAAGTCAATGCTCATAGTGTTTGTCCGTGTTGCAGAATCAATTCCCTCCCCCTGATTCCACAATTTCCGGGATCGCACAGAGGTGTAACTGGGGTCAAATCCTGGCCAAAATTATTTACTGCTGCTTTTACTATTATTATGCCCTAATATGAATAAAAATAGACAACAACTAATTTTTGTAACAATTTGGCATCTATCCATCTACCAGTGCAGAGGTCAATTTCCTACATCATTTCGAATACGAGTGATCTCGAGAAGATCTTTGTGAATACATTTGTTTTTCTAAATACATAAACAGATGATCAGTGGAAAAGGAGAGGGGAAGAGACGCCTGTGCACGTATTCATAGAGATACATTTTTCCAAACATAGTATTTGGCCCTACAGCACGGTGTACCTCAATTTAGTAAAAATTTCATTATTTTCAATTCGCTTGGATTTTGTGGATCGTACAAGTCCGAAAGAGTTCTTATGTTTTTTTGGATAGCTGGAATCTTGTTTTGTAATACTGCTTCAGCAACTTTTCCGGATCTCGTCGTTTAATATAACTTTTTTGTCATTCAAGTTTGGAATAAAATGTTTAAAAAACGTATTTTTAAAGTTGTTGCAATGCACAGCAACACTAATATTTTCAGTTAGTTTTAGGCTGAAGTTATACAAATTGTTGTGTTCAACTACGTTTGTAATAATATTGTCTTAATTAATACAGTCATCAACACTAGAAAGCAATATTGGTGGATATATAATAAAAACAACCCCTTAAAATATCACCATTCTGCATCCATGCAAAAATTCTTTAACAATTTTTGACCTGCTCCAATTTTTGCCACATTATATAGTAGGTTTTTAGATATGTAAAAAAATATAACGAAACAAAAAATCGAAAAAATTGTTCTAATTGCTCCCCTGTGGACCGGTTGTAAAATTTCCGCAAGTTTTCGGATAATTTAAAATCCTTATTATTCATTGATCATCGATTTGGTATAATTTGACCAGGGCCGGCGGCACACTTTTAGCCTGAGTGGGGGGTAGTAAGCAAATGGGGAGCGGTCGCAATACACATGCTTGCATACCTAAAAATGTTAAATGTTATTGATGATGGATTTTCAAAACTCGACCACCAACCGATTCAGACAATTGCCAATAAAACATGGTTGTCATCATTTTTTTCTGCGTTTTAATAGTACACAATTGAACAATCATGTCTTTCGAATCCATGTTGGAAGCAGCACGATGTCATGGAGTACCTTCATATACCACGAACTGGATACACGCAATGCTTAGCAACCGACATCTGTTTTCATTGTTAAGATAAGAAGACATAAGGAAACGAAGTGTCTGCCGATGTCCTCAAGGTGGGGTGCTGTCACCACTTCTATGGAACCTTGTCGCCGATGGCTTGTTGAAGAAACTTAATCAGCTTGGGTTTTCGGCTTATGGTTTCACCGATCATATAATGATCACCGGTATTTGCATCAATACACTTTTTGATGTGATGTAACAAGCCTTATGTATCCTTGAGCAATGGTGTCTTCATGTATTTCACGCAACGAAGGAAAACAACCGGAGCTCATCCGTTGCAGTTCTTTAACTCTGAAATTATTGTCGCACATCAGGTTAAGTACGTTGGGGTAATTCTTGACTCTAAACTTAATTGGACAGCTCACATTGATTGCAGAATCAAGAAAGCTTGCATGGCCTTCGGTTAATGTAGACGAGCTTTTGGAAAATCTTGGGGATTCAAACCCAAGTACATTCAGTTGATCTACACAACAACTGTTAGACCAATACTGGCAAACGGGTGTCTTGTTTGGTGGCAGAAGGGAGAAGTTTCAGAGGATGGTCTTGACGGCGATGACTGGTGCGTTCTCGATAAAACCTACTGCTGTTCTAGAGGTACTCTTGAACATAATACCACTATATGTGTTTCTGAAACAAGAAACACTTTCTTGTGAATTCTGTCTTAAAGTTACTTTGGAACAGTAACCCAATAGAACGTGCAACTAGCCACACAAGACTGTGGCCGCAAATGGTTACTTGGGATGAGTAGACACTCGCTCCCAGTTTTCCTTTTAAAACTTTCAATGTGAGAATTCTACCCCACAAGGAATGGCTGGATGAATCAACAACTTGAAGAATACGTAACTTGTTATACTGACGGTTCTTTGTTGGATGGCTGAGCCGGTGTTGGAGTCTATTGTCGTCAGAGAAGATTAAACCAGTCTTTTTCGCTCCAAACAAACATCTTCGCGATTCTGTGGAACGTACAATCGGCACTTCAACAGGGAATTTGCGGTAAAAGAATTTATTTTTGCTCTGACAGTCAGCCTGCCTTGAACGCACTTAGATCGACTGATTTGAGATCGAAATTAGTAACCGCATGTCGAACTCAAGTTAAATAATTTAGCATTTCAAATGCAATCTGCCATCAATGGGTACCCGGTCTGGTATTACTGGAAATGAATGGGCGGACGAATTGGCTGGAACAAGCACTGTTACTAGCTTCGTTGGTCCAGAACCAGTTCTACCACTTGCGGTAAGTTGGATAAAGCACAAGATTCGCTCTTGGGCTGCATCCGAATATGCCAACCATTGGCGTAGCTTGCAAACTTGCAATCAAACAAAGACTTTTCTGCCGGATGTGAGTCCGAAAATGTCAAAGAATTTGCTGCATTTTTTCCAGGGGCTCAGACTGGACATTGCAAGTTCATTGGCTACTATTCTGCGTGCTGAGTATTATTTGTTTGATTTTTGTGAATCCAATTACGGGACTTCATTTCATTTTATATGTAACTACCCTGCAGTTACATATGCGTATCCGTATTTTTGGTTCTCCATACATAGATTAACCTGTGTACAGATAGATGAAACTCAAGGATATGCTATTGTTCCTAACCTAGTACGGTAAAGAACTGTAGTTTAAGCCGTATTTGAATAACAATATCCCTTCGGGGGGTTTGTCGTTCTGATATCTCAATATCCCCTCACACACTGCATAAATAAAAATTCTTAATCCTTCCGGGAGTTATAAGTTTTATTCCTGCTATTGTAGCACCTGCAAATCATTCAGCACCCTTTCGTGGTGCAGAATGCTCTGTTTAAATTATTCTGCATCGTTATTTTCCATACCCCTAATCTTACTACTTTCCCAATCCTTCCCATCAGGGAAATAATGAAAAGACGTCATGTCAAGGCACAAATCTCCGATCAACATAGAGAACGTGCCATTTGAGCCAGTCGCTAATTACTGATTACTGATTCCTGACTCTGTTGACAGCATGAGTAAGATTATTGCTGCTGCGGCTGGTAGACAGGAATGATTACCCAAGGTTAGCGAGACGCCAAATTGTTCTGCCATATCTCATTTAAAGTGAACTTCGTTGTTCATAGGTCCATACGATGATTGCCCAACAAATAGCGAGATGCCGATAAGGTCCAAATCGTCTCAGAGATTTCAACGCGCATCAAAGATACAGTGAAGTAGCCAGCAATTTATCAACATACAAAACGATATTTGTGAAATTTCCTTAAAGCCACTTCTTTTGAATAAAAGTATCTGAAGACTAAAGACTAAAACTTTTCCACAGTCAATAAGAGAATTTTGACTCAAAAGCAATTTTTAAAAGGGTGTAAAAGTTTCTCAATGCAGCATTTTCGAAAAAAAATGTTCGATTACCGTATTTAATACAACAAAACTATCTTAGAACGAATTACAGGGAATGAATACTTATGTACGAAAAAAATATACACTACACCCAAAACACGACCCGTATGATTTACGTGCGAATAAGCATGATTCTAATGAGAATTTTGCATTGTAACTGGTATAATGCATATAAAGTGATATTGGCCCCGAACAAAAATGCATGAAATGGTGATTACGCCGTAGAAACATATACAAACCCACAATTACGAATGTATTCGTGAATTCAGCCATATCGGAGTATTAGTTTTAAAATGACATGCACTAATACACATGTAAAGAACATCTCCACTCGTATACATGTGCGCTCTAAAAATACTAATACACGCTCAAGGACCTCTTGCCATTTCGCCTTTCCATCGATTACTTGTTGCATCTTGCAGAGAGTAGCACACGGTAATCATCGAATTGATGGGGTGCGGGAGATGTTTCTGGGATGATATTATGATGAACTTTCGGCGTTCTCTCAACCCTCAATATGCCAGCGGTATAAGATTTCTAGCCGCTAGACAGTCTCATGCATTTTATTAATGATTGATGAATAATTAAGCGCACTATAGGCAGGAGAAACATACTCATATGGGATCATTGGGCCAACAAGTAAATTGAACTTTTGTTCGATAAAAGCCGTTCACTAATCATTTCTGCTATTACCCATTGCGACAGTATTTTTAAAAGTCAGGTGATATCGTATCAATTATTTGCGTCAAAAGCATTTAAGTGTAAGGCAGCATAAACTACAAGGGCAGTGATGAATCGGTTTTTCATTTTTATTCAGAAGGGGCAGTTATGCTCATTTTAATTGTTTGCATGTCATCTCGAACATGCGAATTCAGTACAAAGCATCGCCCTGGTCAACGATCATCAAAAATCAGCCTGAGCACAAATCATTTGCTTCCACTTTTCTCTGAAGCTTGGATTGAGAGCAGAGTAAAAAATAACCGAAGCTCTTTTTTGATGGCTGAAAATGAACCTGACTCGCGGTGAATAGAAAAAATCGTACAATATATTCATTTCACTAATAATCTAGGAAAATGTTTTCAAATGCCGGTAAAGCATATGAAACAACAATCATCATCGCTTACATTGTGACAAGGTCTACTTTGATGCGTTTGATTCGTTGCTGCACGGTGGCTTCGTGTAATAATCAGAGACGAATGAAAATCCACGGTTTGTTCGTTTGACGTTTTCAGCTGCGTCACTGAATATTGAATGCGGCTGAATATGATCAATTTTCATTCAATGAATTTGAATATTTTTAACTCTGATTGAGAGAGCGATAATTTTACTGCACAGAGCATTTGCTGCGCGAAAAAAACAAATTATTGTGTAATCGTGAACAGGTAAACTACACACGCGCTTACTGCCCGGATAGAATTTTACAATAGCATTTACCCTACAAACAATCATAAAACAATAAATATTATAGTTATTACTGTTTCAACATTGTTCGATGCCAAGTTCTCACAATAGATTTACAATAAAATTTCATGTAACAATAAATTTCACTGTTCAGCAAAAAACTGATACAGTGCATTCACATTAAATTTTACTGTTTTCAAGAAAAAATTGTATAGAGAAAAATTGATTTTTTTAATGTTAAGATACATAATCACCCACCTTTATCACTGTAAAAGTCCATTTTATATTGAAATTTACTGTAAGAACGTTAACGTTTATTGTTTTTGTATTGTAGCCTAACACTAAAACTTACTGTAAATTATTGTAAAATTACTGTACTGTCACAGTGAAAATCATTGTTTTGTTACTGTACATTTCTATTCGGGTGTGGTTGAAATGAGCTGATTGCAGACGAAAGATCATCACTGTGTTAGAAGACAGGAGTTCGTTCAAATACCAAAGAGGTGTCCATGTATAGAATACACCACGTTTCGGGGTAAAGACTTGGCAAGCAAAACCAACTAATACTTCTACACGCGAACAGACTATATTGTAGCATGTATTTTCAACCAACTTATTTCATAGCAGATTGAGTTGTGTCTGTATAATGCGGTAGGTAAATTTGGTCTATAATGCGAACAAGGCATGATTCGAATTCAAAATATGATCGAAAGGATGTACAGGTCGGACTCGATTATCCGGGGATTCGATTATCCGGGGATTCGATTATCCGTGATTCGATTATCCGGGGAAAATGATTCGATTATCCGGGTGTTTTGAAAAAAATCAAATTTCAACTATAATGTCTTATTATAGTGCTAATTCGATCATTGCAGTCAATAGAACATTTTTTCGGGCAATTTGGAGGTCTAGGGTTAACCTCCTCTCAAATTTTAACCTACCTCAAAAATAGCTTATATATGGGTTATTCCGCGCAAAGTGACCTAAAAAACAAAACTTGGAACCGACCTTCATGGATTGGAACCAGTTTTGAAGAAATTGTTCATTTAGAGCCAATATATAATAACCTAAATTGTTGTGTCGTTTAAACAGCCCCTCAGTCCATGGGAACACTTCTAACCGTTATGTGTCCGACGCGGTACCCGGATACTTTTTTAGGTTGAAAAATAATGAAATTCCAATGTTTTATCCGTAGCTGGAAATTGAAACTTTGTGACATCTTGGAACTTCACTAAGTCAAGTTTTTGGGGTAATAATGTTTTTGATGTAGTAAGAAAGCAGTGAGGAGGGGCTCCTGAATTTTTTACTACGTCACAGGCCGACGTGGATACCCGGGTACCCCCAAAACTGAAATGCCAATAGCTAAGGTAATTTCCAACCGATTTTGATGCTTTTGGGTGTTTTGGATTCAAGAACTCATCCACTTTTAGACTTGGTAAAAATGAATCGGGTTATTTCAACCGGTTCTCGGGAATCCGGATTTCCGGAAGCATGTTCCAGTGCTTGGATACTATTTGTGAATATCAATGGAATACTAGCAATATGGGTATCAAAATTCTTGGCATAGCATCAATAGACTGTATCTCATGGTATTGGAACCATTTGGTGATTTCACCACGGAACGGACATTCCGGAGCAGGTTCCCGTAGGGCCGTGAATGGCCATTCCATTCCAATTCCATTTTTCAAACTACCATAGGGTCCCGTAACAATAAATAATAGACTTCCGAGACAATTTGAAGTGTTTTGATACTCATTTTGCTAGGGCATTATTTAAATTTACAAATCATACCCTAGTACTGGAACATTACTCAGGAAAATCCGGATCACCAAGAACCAGATCCATTCATCCGGTTCAATGTTACAGAATCGAAAAGTGGACGAGTTCCTGAATCTATAACATCTAAAAGTGTCAAAATCGGTTAAAGGAAGCCATAGTTATGAGCATTTTAATTTGTGGGTACCCGGGTACCCTCGTTGGCCTGTTATAGGTGTTTTTTGTTGGACACATAACGGTTAATTTTAACAAATTGTTTAAAAAAATGTTTTTCTTCGGATTATATCTCTGGTACTGTTTGCACTAGAATCAATCAGCGAGATATTTTTTTTAAAGATTTGTGTAGGGATTCCAAAAAAATGAAAAGTTTTTAATGCCAATATTGCCAAATATGCAACTTTTTACACTAAAAGTACATTTTCCTCGTAATACATCGGTTACTGTAGGCCACATAAAACGTCATTATACCTACATTGCTCGGTCGGTTTCTGGCTATCTCTTGGGATAATGATGACATGCTTCTCAGGATTCTGTTTGGATACTTTTCAAGATTCTGATCGAAGTTTTCTTAGCATCCCAATGGAATCTATTTCAGAACTTCGATTCAATATTTATCCGTATTTCTACGGCTTTTTCTCTGAATTTTGATGTAGGATTCTAGAGAAAAGCTTCTTAAATGTCTAGTGGAATATTTCTCAAGATAGAATTCTGCTGAAGATTATGCTTTATTTCAGATACTGACAGAATCATGGTCCTATTATCATTGGAATTCGGTGTAATATTCTGATGAATATCCTGCTTTGAGTTCCAGTGGACTTTGACACAAACAATATTGCTCTTCTCCCATTATCCCCTTCAATAAGTGATTCCTGCTCAGAATTCCAATAGCATCTTTAACCCGTTCGTGCCCTTCTGGTTGATGAACAACCATGTTTCTATATGACTATAACGTTTGGTTTACACAACGTCAAGTAAGGCTAATAACTGCGACTAAGATCTTTCATTTGAGCACTAAAAGTTATAAATATTAACATTAGAACAGAAGTTATTACAATTAATCTGGTTGGGTTCCGCTGAAGCAGTGCTGCCAGGGATAGATTCTGTTAACGGCGAAAATGAAATTTTGGAATATTTTCTTAGCCTGGGAATATTATTGAAAACTGCTAAAACTTTCTAATTTAGATTGCCCTCAATTACCTTTTTCATGCAATTGGACTAGATCGGAAGGTAAATATTGAGCAGCAGCAAAAGAAGCACCTATCTTTCTTAAACCAGGTTTTTCGTGTTTCTTGACGCCAACAGTTTTAAGGAAAAATAGTTTTGGGACCCTATACGTGGTAGAAAAAAGTTGGTCAAGAAATGGTTAACGAGATTCTGAAAAGAGACCCGGCCGTCACTGGAGGTGATTTCAATTCTTGGGTAGCTCAAGCAAAGATGGATGATAGGCTATGTAAAGAGGGCGCCAGCAGTACTTCTCGCTGAGGCGCCCGGGAACCTGGTAGTCCTTCGCTAGTGACAAGTATGAGTGGTACAGTTTGCGAAGACTACACGCGTAGTTATTACCTGACAATCCAGCATATGTCAACTAAATGATGCTACAAGGACAAGGATATCTTTGTGGGTGCGCAACACGCACTCTTCTAATTAGAATGACTAGACATGTTAGCTGTGATATGTGACACTCCACGTAAATTAAACTGGAGCCAAGAAACAGACGACCCCCAGTTTACTTATTAAATTTATTTCTGGTATTCGAGTAATCGAATCAGTTACCTCGGAAAATCTAAGCCCTGGGTAATCGAGTTTGACTTGTATTGCAAAAGACATACCTTATTAAAAAGTTTATCTTCGAATTCTTGTACAAATAGCTATAAGCAACTGATACATATCGTTAACTCGTTACCAATATGAATAATAAATGAAAACCAACTGAAAATACAAATCACACCCTGAAAGTCTGAAAAATCGACTAGGGCCAAAATAGGTACATTTATATTTACCATAATAGGAAAATTTGTCCTAGTCATTTTATTTCCAATTTCTCCACGAATGAAGCTTAAATTCATGAAAAAACGCAAAAAAAATTGATTCGATTATCCGGGTGATTCGATTATCCGGGGTGAGATTTTTTTCAAATCCCCGGATAATCGAGTCCGACCTGTAATGCTTTTTTGACATTTTTATATTTTGTCAACAAAAATCAATCCAAATAGAAATGGAATTTTTTCAATGTGATTGCATGGTGGAGGACTTATCAGTAAAAAAGTTTTGCTAACAATAACTTTATACGTGTTTTTAAATGTCATACTAATTGACATACAAAACTGTAATTTTATTGCAGATTATAATTCTAGATTTTCGAAAATTTCGGATTTGTTTATTATCAATATTTCCAGATTATCTGAACTATTTGCACAAATTGTTTAATTTTACTATCACATATGAAAAATTGTTTACGCTGGGACACAAATTGTAATGCAGCATTTGGGGTAGAACGAACAAAATGTATGCTTAGTGGATTATAACTAAACAATGTTTTGTTCAATTTTAAGTGTAATTCATTGATAAAGAAATAGAAGTGGAATATATTTCATGAAACCAATTTTTGGATTCGTGATGCTTTCAAAAGCACGAATAATGTAGATAGTTGAAACAAAATGTATACAATCCATCATAGATAATGGCCAAATGCTTAAATTTTCCCTTTTTTGCACAAACCTTGTAAATTTAAGCTAACGTCACTTTTGCAAAAACAAATAGCGATTTCATTTCACTGTTTTATGCAATTCTGACGCACGATACAAACCAATAGTGCCGGCTTCCTTTTAAACGGACGAAATTTTATGTAAATATTCCTCTCACGCGGCACATCAAGATACACCAGCTCGGTTTTCTACGAACAATGCTATCACATGTAAAGTTTTCTGTCATGCGTCATGTAATCATTTCTGTCATGCGACATATCAAATAGAGTAATTTCGGGAGAGATGCCGCGTCAGGAGAGAGGCCGTACGCTCTATATCTCGTATATGGGGTCACTTTTATACTGTAATATGATATTGTGAGTTTATCTTTCGAAGAATTATAACTCTAGAGATGTAAAATAATCCTTTTTAATTACTTTCGAAAATTTTATTAATGATTTTGTGCGTTCAGTTGCATCACGGAGTGCCGAAAATTTTTTAGCACCACATTAAAATTTCATTTTTTTTAAATTTTTCGATTTTTTTGGTAAATCATGTATCGGTTGAATAGCTGGGACCTTTTAGAAGGCATTCTGGTCATGAGCACGATCATCCATAATTTTAAAGAAAAATGGCGTCGTGCGGCATCTCTCCCCTACAATTTGGAGAGATGCCGCACTCAATGGAAGATGATGCTTAGCTAAAATGCATTTTTTCACCCCGGAATGTCATTAAATGATCATTTGCGTCAGGTATAGGTTCTTAATCAGGTATATCCACAAACTAACGGACCTAACACAGTGACATATAGGATTATGAGTCTATTTATCTATATATTTAAATGGGCGACATGTATCTAAGTATTAGTTACTTCGGTTTATTCTTTAAAGTTTCAGGCACTAATTTTCGTGAACGCATTGATTTGTAGTGATGTCAATATTGAGATAAAAGCGAAAATTTGAACGAATTGATGCTTTTTCAAAATGAATCTCTCAAGAACAAACCTAAGTTGTATAAATTCATTGGGAGAAACAGCCAAACAGTGCTTTTAAGGAACTGCTACTAACACATAGAATTTGTATATCGTACAAGCATATAGATAAATAGTGCACTGAATTAAGTTACTCCAACTTAACCGTTACACAAGGTTGAGAAAGAAAAATATTTTTAAAATATTGAATAAAAAAATATTCTGGAAATGATAGTACCCCCTTAAGAAAAGTGAAGGTGCTAGCCGATTTATAAGTGCAATCAAACTTCATGAAACTCAGCTGAAGATACTGAATCACAAAACATCAATGAGAGCCAAAAAATACTTTTGTTCACTATTTTTCAATTTGTGACCACGGTGCGGCGTCTCACCCGCACATGCGGCATCTCTCCCGCAATGACCTTTTTTTGTAAAATGTTCATGGAAATTTGGTGATTTTTTTTTCATTACAAAAACCATTTCACAGTATTTTAGAAACTTGTCGCAATTGGTAAAAATGATTTCATCAATTATTGAATGGTTTACTTTGATACAGGATCGATTTTTAAAAATGTGCGGCATCTCTCCCCAAATTACCCTACACACCTAGAAAAAATAGTGTAAATTTACGTCTCCTGACCCTGACATATACGAGCATCAAAAATGACTTAGTTTTACGTTTGATTTTAATTTTACATGACGTTTAATTTCGTAAATCATGTAATTTTACTCCACATACAGCGTTTGTTCTGAATGGTAGGAAGTGTAATTTTATTTCATCGCGCATGTAAAGTATATGTTTCATGTAAAATAAAATGGAACACGGTAATGTTCCGTCATTTCGTAAATTACGGTTTGTTTAATTGTGTCATGTTTGCAATTACGTCAACGATAAAATTCAGATTTTTTTGGTGTGTAATATCAACCCTATAATTTATGGAAAATGCAAATTCAATGTCAAATAGGGACACTTTATTAACAATTCTGGAATATGGAAGTTCGGACCAAACAATTCTAGTATTTTTTGGTTGTTTACCAAATTTTCCTCCTTAGGGTAAAGTATAGCACAATTCTAGTAATTATTTCTGTCATGCGGCACATCAAATTCTGTGAGCTGTGAAAAATACACTCAGGTTTTTTTACGCGGGGGATACAGGCCGCGTAAATGAAAACCGCGTAAATTTCAAAATCCGCGTAAATGAAAACCGCGTAAATTTCAAAATCCGCGTTAATGAAAACCGCGTAAATTTCAAAATCCGCGTAAATGAAAACCGCATAAATTTCAAAATCCGCGTAAATGAAAACCGCGTAAATTTCAAAATGCGCATAAATGAAGACCACTTAAATTTAAAAATCCGAGATAAAGGGAACCTCGTTGATGAATACCGCGTAAATTCCAAAATCCGCGTAAATGAAAACCGCGTAAATTTCAAAAACCGCGTAAATGAAAACCGCGTAAATTTCAAAATCCGCGTAAATTTCAAAATCCGCGTAAATGAAAACCGCGTAAATTTCAAAATCCGCGTAAAAAACCGCGTAAAAAAATACCGCGCAAAAAACCGCGTAAAAAAACTTGAGTGTACAATCATATTGGAAGACATTTGAATACAATGTTCCACTTAACGACATGTCCTGGTAAATCCGGTTTCCCACATCTTTGGTAATTTTTAATGAATATTCCTGTTACACGGCACATCAAAATACATCATATCGATGGTCTATAAACTATTCAAGCACATTTGAGGTCTTCCTAGTATACGGTTATTCTTGAGTTGATCGCAATCTGCCCCATGTGATCTGATTGCATTTTTAGTAGATCGAGCGTGTCGAATAACAGGTGCATTTAGGTACCTAAATCGATCAGTTTTTCTACATTTTTTCGAATAATTTTCTTCAAATCCGGTAGGTGTAACTGTTTGCATTTTTAAAACAAGTACTGGTACACATACATTGAAAACGTCCAAATTGTTTGGTAATTTATTTAGTTTTACTATAAAAATAAAAATAAATTTGTTGTAAATTTTCATTCGTTGTTTTCGGGGTAACTTTCATCAGCAAAATATGTGTATCGAAATAAGAAGTAACGCTCCAAATGTTGTGTATTGCATATTTGCAGGCGATTTTTTGACCCGTCTCGTAAGAAAACAAAATTGCCTGGAAGGATACGGCCAACTTATATCGAACTATTTCAAGAAAATTGTCGAAAAAAAATATTTGGCAAAAAAAATCTCGGATTTTTTAAATAAAATGTTGGACAAAAATATTTACGTCTCTAAAAAGTGATCAGTTCAGTTGAAGGTGGATGATTTCGTTAATATACAAGGAATTGTTTGAACAGATTGAAACGATGCATGAAAGTTGTATCATTTTCAATTTGTATTTGTGTTTATAAAAGGTACATTAAATGACGAAATTTTCGTTGCCGGTAGATGTTGAACATGTTTAGAATATGGTTTGTATTTTGTTTCGATAATTTTGTTAGAGGGAATCATCTTATCGCACTTTACTAAAAAAAATTCATTTAATAAAAGTTACCCCGGTGATCAAAATATCCCGTTTTACGGTACAAACGTTTCACAGGTGGCCTGTGTTAAGCCAAAGAGATCCAAGCGCCAGTTTGAGATACATGCTCTGAAAATACTATCGCATCCAACATAATGTTTCACAACCCCGAAGTGAAAGGATTGTTTTTCAAGTGAATTGGCATATTATCGCAAACAATTTCTGATTGTTTTATTGCACGTGAGGAATTGTGTTTTGTTCGCAGTAAAAAGAAATAAGGTCGATAAAGCAGTCGTCGACCAAACGATACCCTGACAGTGTGGTGCTGGCAGGGCGGTTATAACAACTAAATTGCAGGCGAATCGTTGTTCGGCATTAGTAGCTAAATTGCTGGTAGACGTCAGCCAAATCATCAGCAAAGGTCGGTACGGATTGTGAGAATTACCCCACTGTGAGAGAAAGGCTATGCATTTGCTGTGAAAATCGATTTTCGAATCTTGGTCCGGAAAGCCGAACTACGTATACCTACTTGTTTGGTGCATTGACGTACTGCACTTATCAGTTTTCTGTGCCTCAGTGTTTTTATTTGTGTGAAATACTTATCTTACTTCCGTTAAAATCGAAGATAATTTCTCCCCGAAGTTGTCTCCTGTACGGTGTTGTATTTGTTTTGCAAAATTGTCACGAGAAATTGAGGATTTTGTGCAATAATTTTGCTCAATTTGCGACATTGTTTACATTGCCGTGACTAGTGTGTAGTGCCCCACAAAAAATGTACGCGCTCGTTTCGCCACCTGCACGCGAACAGCGGAAAGTGTTCCCCACATTCCAATTTGGCGCATAGCGAGACGAGATCGAAAAAGCAGGACATAGGGAGGGTTGAAAGCAACCATAAGTATGAGTTGCAAGTCATGCGATTCTCCCGTTAATGGGATTGAGAGAATTGCATGCCGAGGCCGTTGCGGATCGGTTTTCCACCGTACTTGTATTCCTGGTATGCAGCGATCTGCACTAGACTTAATGTCTAGCTTCAATAAGAATCTGTACTGGCTGTGTGATGATTGTGTTTGCTGTTTCAACACATGGGTGCATCAATCCGATTCCGCTGCTCCTATCGTGGACACAAACAAGTTATGTGAGGTAGTAGACAATCTAAACGCGGTCGTCTCAAATCTCTCGAGCCGCATTGAGACTCACTTTCCGGCTAATTCTGGCTCTTTAGGTCAAAGGGGGCTGTTTGGGAAGCGACTTCCGGGAGACCTGCCCACTCCAAAACGAAGTCGTGAGAATAATGCAAAAAGCCGCTGTCTGTGGTACTAGAGCCATTCAGCGTGCAATCAGAACAGTTTCTGATGAACGGGATCAGTTCTGAGTCTATCTAAATCGCCTCGACCCGAGCCATACTGTGGAGGAGATTGCATGCTTTCCAGTCAGGTGTTCGGTACTGGATACGAAGTGTTTCGTTGCGGCCGGAGCCATAGCAATAGCCGAAAATCCACCGGAGGCGGCGTATTAGTAGCAGTTAATACCAGTTTGAAGGCAAAAATTGTCGAGAATATTTCTTGGGCTTGCCTAGAGTAGGTTTGAACGATTATCGAGCTTGGCGACCGTAAGTTGTACTTGTGTGCGTTGTATGTTCCACCCAACCGCGCTCGTGATATCGAATATGTTGAAGCACACTGCAGCTCACACTTTACTATTCTCGAAGACGCGAACGCCGTTGATGAGATCATGGTACTAGAAGATTTTAACCTTCCTAGCATTTCATGGAAGTCTTCCCGCAACGGATTCCTTTATCCGGATTCGGACCAATCCGTACTCCACCCAGGTGCAGTGAGGCTAGTTGACAGCTATAGCTCAGCTACGTTACTACAAATCAATTCTATTGCCAATGAAAATAGCCGCCATATCGATCTTTGTGTTGCCAGCGATCAGGTTTCCGCCACATCAATTGTGATGGCGCCCTCTCCTCTAGTAAAACCAGTGATGCATCATCCTCCATTGATCGCTACGATTGATAACACTGTGGTGCATGATTTCGATATTTCACCACTTTCTGTCACCTACGATTTTAAATTATAAGGGTTTAATCACAGAGAACAGACGTCCATCTTCAGCATTCAACTTGTGTAAAATCTTTAACGGTTTCGAAGGTAGTTTGGATATCTAAACCAGGTGCGCTACTGTCGTCATGTTTTTTTTGTGGCTGAGTGCGACAGAATTGACAGCGGTTATTCCTCTACCCAGTCAAACTAGTCCGGAACCGATTCGGACTCCCAGCATAAATTCCAGCTCAAATGCGTCAACCGATAGAGTCGGAATCGGTTGTTTTCTTTGAGCTAGATTCCATGCTGAATCCATCCAGGATTTCGAACCTGTTCCGGAATCGATTTGACGGATAGTTGGGATAGGTTGGTGTGGCGGCGCTAGTGTTTTTCGTATATTAATTCAAATGTTTACACACGTTTTTTAAATATTTTTGTTCGATCATGGATGTCTGTTCTCTGTGGTTTAATTAATTGCAGAAATTTATTAATTCTGTCAACACTGCAAATGTAGCCCTACATCTACGTTTGAATCCTAAATATCTCAATTTATGTTCATCACAAAGACTTAGTGTCTTCGATAGAGTTTTCCAGAATGATTTTCTAAATCACGTGAACTTAGTTGAGAAGTCAAAAAATCAACTCGATTCACCTAACAGTGTGATAGAGTCACTCTGATATCATTTATCAAATTTGTATTGCTTTTGCCCAATCAATATTACCCGAATAGTTCGATCTCACTGTTAGGTGAATTAAATCGGTTTTTTGACTTCCTAACAACTAATTTCCTAATTCAGAAAATAATTCAAATCTCTGCGATGAACACGTTCTGAGATAATTAGAATTTAAACGTAGCTGTTGATGGTACATTAGCATTGCTGACATAATTAACATTAACATTAACAAATTCCTGCGATTAATTTAACCCTTTTACTTTAAAATCGTTATAACATTTTTATAAAAAATCGTAGCAAGTTACAGTTTACAGCAAAGATTGTTAAGCTTTATTGCATCGGTTTTTCAATTTCAGTAAAATAACGATCTGTATGAGTGGAGAAAAATAAAAGTGCATTTTCCCATACTAATAATTGCCATACCAACTTTGAACGCAATTCGCAGATCCGAACCAATCGATCCCATAATTTGCACATTCATTTGGCACCACAAAAAGAACTCAAAAAGTGCTGCGCTCGCTAATTAGGATATTTTTTAAAAAATTCAATACAACCTCGAGCCAGTCTAGTACACATATGCAGGGAAACTTCACCGGTACCAAACACTATCTATCGATAAAATGGTTATAAAAAGGAAGAATTATTCTAGTATATTAGGTTTGGCAATTCGTAATCAGTTTCTCAAAATATCAGAATACTCTTCGTTATTATTTAATGTGTTCGTTGTGCAATATGAATGTCTTTCGATGTTGATTGTTCCTCCAACTGTGGCTCGCCACAAAATGTGTTGAATCTTTTCCAGCATCTACCATAATTCCCTACCCCGTCTATGTAATCAATGTTTCCAAACCCAAATAGCCAAACACGCTGCCCATCACCAATGGTTTGCATGATCCACGCAGCAATATCCACAATGCTATCATTTTACTGTTTGCTGTGTCTTTTACAATTCGCAGAATTTCGAATCTAATTGTGGTAATTACTTTTCCGTTTTCAGCATAAACACTTGTCGATTGCACGGTAGCCCAACGCACCATCATGGTGGAGGACATCATCACCACTATCATCACGGGATGCATGGGATCAATCTAATGGATGATTTAACACTGCCCTATCAAGATCACAACCATCACAACTCCCCGATGTCGCCGATCAACCTGAATCTCCTGTCATCGGTCAGCACGGCGGTACCCATCCCGCATCAGACGACGACGTCCGGTGGTCTATCCAGTGCCGGTGCCGCCCTTCTAGATCCCCATAGCACCTTCCAGACAAACCTAGCAGGTGGTGTCGGCGCTGGCGCTGGCGGGACGAGCAAAACTAGCACAAATGTGATAATAAACACTGCAACTAACACTACTACTAGAAGTAATCTAAGCTGTTGTAATAATCTTTTCCTCAACGATGGACGAACTGGTTTAGATAGTAGCGTTCAATTAACGAACAATAACAGCGTGGGTGGAGGCGCCGTTCACTCGTCGACCGCCGTGCCAAGTGTGCCGATTATCAATACCACAGATAGTGGACTCGGTGGAAGTGGTGGAGGCGGCAAGGACAAATCGACGCGACATCGATGGCTGACATGCCCAGAGCTTCATAAGGCAATGGACGGTGTCACGTACATCGCTGATCATACGCGGAAGGAGGAGGAAAGCACACGGGTAAGTGTATGCACCACATACATGATTGTCCCATATTCTGCGGAATTGTATACTTGTTGGTAATGTTAATTTTGATTCCAAAGATAGACACAAGTGTTGCATAGCTAGTGCTGTATTCACTAATCACTTGAGGAGCTGTTTATGTTTCGAAACCGTTGTTTGTTATTAACATGTGCAAATTCAAGAGCATTAAGTTCATTTATTTATCTATGTATGTATTTTGCGACACGTCTGCTGTAACGATTTTCGATGATTTGTTAATTGGCTCTGATAAATTGGCTAATTAATTGGCTCAAATAAAAGGTTTGGATGCTTTTGACGTCATTTAATCCAATCGTTTTAGTTGATTTGAAATAATGCCGATTAGGAATCCATTGGTCAAAGGTAGGTTGGCGTTGAAAGGGTGCTTGCAATTTCTCCCCCACTTCAAAGCTACTCAGACCCGAGTTATTTTTTCCAAACAGGCCTGCCCAACATTTTACTTATGAGGAGCTTTATTCGCATTATTTTTTCCGTAACGTGCGAAAAAGCTAGTAAAACTAAATTCAAATGTTACAATGCTTTTGTAGTACTTATTTCACGAGAACCAAATTTCAAAAATAAAATATTCAATGAGTGAAAAATTAATGTAATTGGATGTGTTTCTTTTTCTTCAAAAATATAGTTTGCATTTATTTCTATTAAATATATTTCCCCTCTCTGATCTATAATAGGATGGTTTAGAAATTTGTTTCGTTTCACTAGTAAAACAAAATGTACTCTGGAAAAAAAATTTCAAAAGCAAGCCTTTTGTCACTTTAATCTCGTCATGCCCATGTTTTCAATTATTGTTTTTTTTTTATCTGAGCATTTTTTTTGTACTAAGAAAAAAGCCCCTTTGAGTGAAATATGTTTTTTAAATCATTACTCAACAGCAAAACATACTAAACATTTCAAAATAAATATTTACAAAAAAATTTTAAATTATTTTGGAACACTCGGTTAAACCACAGATAACAGACGTTTAGGCTCGATTTTAATCGTGTGTAAATACCCGCTACTGAAATTACGAATAAATTAGACGTCTGAAACACGTTTGACAAACGTTTGTAGATGTCGCAGTGATCGATACAATGCAGTTAGAGTGCAGCTGTCAAACACGTGTAGCAAATAGTTGCGCAGATGGCAATAGTGAAACACGGATTTCCAACGTTTATCAATTTGAAAGTTTACACCGGTTTTTGAAGAAATTTTGTTCTAGCCTAAACGTCTGTTATCTGTGGTTAAACTGTATACCATAACAGAGCCAAACTTCATTCTTTATATGCTTGATTGCAAGGCATTAGAGAATCGCACCGGGTCCGAGGACTTACATTACTGACAGGCCCTCTTAAATAAATGCTTGTTTGAATCTTGTTTAGAGAAATTGTGTTTGTATATTCAAATATTCAAATCAAACCAGTTAGTTAGTTCGCTTTAAGGCATTAATTGGCAAAGCAATAATAGTTGTATTATGCTAGTAAATAGTGCTTTATTAGTGTCAATTAACGGGGTCACATCGGTTGTCAGATAAGGAATTGCGAAGTTCCACAGCTTCTTGTCCCGTACACTCTCAGGAATGACCACCTTAGTAGCTCACAATGCGAAACGATGTCTCTAGCAACATCTCATACACTCTCCGAATATTGTCTACGTGTAGTTCAAACAGTTTTTGTACAAAACTAATTGAATCATTGAAGGCAATTTTTTGCCATATTCTGATTCGAAAGGAAAGGTCGACGCTTAAATTACTGTCCTGGCCTTCTATGGATCTGCTGTGCCGTTTTTCGTAAGGCTTGGTTGTCTGATACTTCTTTAACTTCTTGATCATATGAGATACTGCTATTTGAACGATTTCAGGATATTTGCCGACCCATCGATGAGAGGTGTTTGAATTTTCGGAGTAAGCTAATTTTTTTCTTGCACGCTCTAACCACATGACAGATTCGGTCGAGTTCTTAAGATGCAAAAATTATACCACAGACTAACAGACATAACACTCAAAAACAAAGCTTCGCTCGCTTTAACGGTCATTTTAAATATATTTGTAGTTGGGACTGTGGCCACATGTGAAATTATGGCGCCACTGACATATGAA
Organism: Topomyia yanbarensis; assembly: GCF_030247195.1. NCBI lineage: Eukaryota > Metazoa > Arthropoda > Insecta > Diptera > Culicidae > Topomyia > Topomyia yanbarensis. Next base: position 142,480,173 of record NC_080670.1, read on the forward strand.
TAAGCATATGGGGGATAGACCACTAGTGAAAAATTGTTTCCAAACCTGAGGGGTAACCCACCAGTAAATGAGTGATTGGGACTGTGAATAAAAGGTGGAGCTAGTGTTCTGGGAAACTTGTCGGATCGATGTTTTTTGAGGGAATCCCCTCATAGTGTTATGTCTGTTAGTCTGTGATTATACTAAGAAGAACCTTAGGTAAAAGATTTGGCTGTTTTTAACCCTCCGGCACTCGCGCCGTAGTATTTTGTGAACAACATCCTTCAGAAACTCTAGAGAAATCTTCTTTCAGCACCAGCGGCTGCTCATACGCGCGAGCGCCGGAGGATTAACAACAAACTAAAATTTAGCAACAATTTAGTGGGATAATTTTTGGAATTACTCTAATAAAATCATAAAATAATGAATTGAGAAAATTCATGACAGTGAAATCATGGATCTAATTTTGCTCCGTAAATTACTTTCCGATTCATAGTATGCTGATCACGATCTGATATTCATGCTCATGAAATAGTTCTCAAAACTTTAAGATACCACCGGTCGATTCCACGTTCATTATATAGGTTATGAATCATTCCACGTCAGATTTACCAGTGCCGTCTTAAGACCATTCCGGGCCCCTGTGCACTATTAAACGAAGGGGCACCTGTAATTGAACAGACGTAAACAGATTAAGAGTAACATGCGATGAATATGATCTTCATATTATAGGGATGAAATCAGAATATCGTATGTTACTTCAAAGCAGCCCGGGGACAACTTGACAGCTCCCATATATTGAATTCATAAGCAAATTTTGTGGTGATTTGGTGATGTCATGGCGGCTCGAATGGAGCAAAATTTGAAAAAGGCGCATCCCATTTACTATTTTCCATATTTAAAAAATAAACAATTTAAGCATTTATTCCATCATCAAATTTATTTCGCTGTTCACATTAGAAACTGTCCTTACTTAAACAGAAACATAGATTCCATTTGGAATTTAAAAAAATCCAAAAGAAAATAAATCGATTTTCAGAAATACAAAAAGATGACTTTCAAAATCAAGCCACTACAGTCTTGATTCGCTGGTTGGACACTTTTTAACTGGACTGCTTTTTAGTTGGACTTCCGCTAGTTGGACCATTGTCCAACTAAAAAGCACCTGAACGTCCAAATCGCGTGTCAAATTTACTTTGACAATCAATCTGACAATATTTAGGGATGTGAACAGATGCATTTACACTGCCAACATCTCCTTTAGAGAGTTTTTGATTTGTCAGTCGGTCCAACTAGCGAATCAAATTCGTTAGTTGGACAAGGCTGTGGCCCAACCAGCGAATCACGTTTGTACCACTTATATTGGAATTTCCGAAAATCTTTCGAAACTAATCAACATCTCCTAAGGCATGAAATCCTCCGGTAGAGCCGAGGAAAATGCCAGAATAATTCTGAAGGGATCAATACCAAAACCATCGCAATATCTTCCGGATACAATTATTGCAAAAGTCGAACAAAACTCTGGCCGAAGTCGAACAAAATTGTACATTCCTGGTAGCATTCTTGCTGAAACCGAGCACTACTGGTTTGCTGCCAGAATTCTAATAAAAGCATGCAAATTTAATTCAAAACCAATTTTGCTAAATATGTAGAAAATCCTACATATATTGTTTATTCTCCCGATCAAAATACTAGAATTCTTGACGATCTTAATGAACTTGAAACAAGATGTCACAGGTTCCCGAATTGTTAAGCTTGGTGATTTACTTTCATTGGCCAAAATGTTTTTCAGTTATATTTCATTTATAACACCAATGATTTGCTGATTACAAACTTCACACAACAAGAAAACCAAATTCAATTCAAAACCAAATGAATTCCATGGGGCCAACTTATGAAATTGTGCGTTTTATTTGTCAAGAGAATTCGTGTCAGTATCTGAGTGGTAATAATTTGTCATACGAAAATTGAATCGCGATGTGGTGAGTGAGTAATAAATGCAATGTCTGGTCGTCTGCTGTTTTCTTCATAAATATCATTTAGACGGAGAAAAAACTAATAAATCTTTGAATTAATAGATATGAATATTTTATTCAAACTTTGATCTTAAGGTAATCTTGTCAAGATCACCTTGGATGGTAGATCTGTCTGGGAGTTTTCAGAATAAAATTTATATATATTGTACGTTGTTGAAGATGATGTTTATCGCCATCCACTCCATCAGGCATCAGCTAAAACTCGACATGTGCCGCTCCGACCAATCTTTCTGAAGACGTAACCATTGAAGTTGCAATTACGATGTCGTCAGCAAACCTATAAGTTTGCTGAACACTTGATGCCTTTATCTCATCTGATTTCGAGCATACAAACTATAGACGGCGCCGGTGGTTGAGTGGTAAGCGTGACCACCACTCACTCCAGTTGTCCTGGGTTCAATTCCAGCCGAGGTCGTTGAGATTTTTCTGAGGTGAAAAAGTCTGTGGTCACCTCCTCCTTCGGAAGGGAAGCAAAGCCCGTTGGTCTCCGGTCGATGATCGACCGATATCTAGTCCAGATAGTGGAGTCACCTCTCTGTCGTCGGTAAAGACGAAGTAGAATCCAACTTCTATACTTACTAACAAATATCCTCCTCCCGTGATACTTGTGGAGTGCGCAGTAGTATATACAGCCTCTAGCAAAAGCAAGTGTCGGACTAACTATTCAGAGTTGAACAAAATCATGACTATCACTTTTTCTTCAAAATGTTCGCAAAGCTTCGGTCACAAATCAAAATGATCGTCTTTTTCAGTTGAGAGAAAACTTGAGCAACCGAAACTGAGCATAGTGAGTACCAACAACAGTGACGAGGAAGAGTGAGAAAAAAAAATGGACGGGGTGCAGACAGCCGAGTCAAGTGACAACACAATGATAATTCTTGAGCGTTTTTTCAAAACGTCATATCTGCAATGAGTTACTCTCTTTGTTTACTTTCTCTTCTGTTAATAATTCGGTGACTTTAACATTTATCCCTCAGCTCTTTGCATAATATCCTAGTTAAAACCACCGTCTTTCGATCTGTACTGTAAAATAAGTGAAAAGTGTTATAGTGACGCCGTAAAAATCGAAAGAGAAAGTAAACAAAGAGAGTAACTCATTGCAGATATGACGTTTTGAAAAAACGCTCAAGAATTTCTCTTTCCTTTTTGTCTACCACGCAAATTCAACGAGCGTAGTTTTTATTCACTAAATAATCACCATATATACGATTAAATCTATAGCCAGTGTTTATTGAACCTTCGCATTTACCTTAAATTCGATTGAAATCAGTAACATACTGATAGTCAAACTTGAAAGATACTTATAGCTAATATGCTCCTGAATTGGTAGTAATGCATGTTATTTTTAACTAACCGAACACATCAACACGATCTAAACACAACAAATATGTCTTTTGATTACCTTGCATTTTAAGCCTGCCTACTGTGATTGGGTGCTCTAGAATGCGAATAAACAGAAGTTAGTTTTGTGTTATTAGGGAATCCCATAGAATACAGAATGAATATTATATTATTAGTATTTATGATATATGACATTACATGAGCAATTTGAGTGGCTTGCAACTCTTATCAAAACTGTGACAGAAAATGAAAGACAATATTTCTTAAAAAAAATTCGGTTTGCAACCAAACCAATTGTTTAATAGGTAATGTATTTGAGCTTTAATATTGAATTCAAGATTTGCATCGTGCAGAGTTTAAAATTTCCTTTGCTAGGTTTAATGACAATAATTTTCAAAACTGACTGTCATCGAGAGACTTCAGTCAAACTGAGTGAACATAAGAGCGAAAAGACAGAACATTTTTTTTCGCAAAGGCACTCACGTAGTATGACTGACACTATATGTTACTGTCACAGTCACAGCGACCGTGTAGGAAGGTTTTCTGTTTACGGTTACCGAATGCAACACTGTAACCATTCCTTTTTTTCCTTCCGTGATCTACGCTCGGGCCTGGCCGGCGCCGGTATTGATCAATAAACACTTTAGGAGTACCAGGAGTTGCACATTGAAAGATGTTGCGCTACTCCCAAGCATATTCATCTACTTATTCCCTGTGCATCTTCAGCTAGTCCAGAACGAAAACGGAGTGGCAGCCAGCGGTGGTCTCACAAGCTCTGATTTCGAGCATACAAACTATAATGCCACCCATCTTAAAAGATGCCTCAATTGACACAGATTTTTTTTTTCAAAGACATGGAAGCTCCAGAACCAGTAGTTTAGTCGCAAATATTTTAATCAATCTCAATTCTGGATTCGGACTACAGTGCAACAGCATTGCGCACAATGTCTTGAATTTTACAGAGTCACAATCGAATAAATCATCAAATGACGTATTTGAATTTTCAGGAGGAAAAGCTGGCCGTATACATGTATTTTAAATATTTGGCTCAAGGTGTTCTTTGACAACCCAGACATGTTGAATATATTTAATAAACTACTTTATTTCATTTGTCACTTATTGCACCGACTCCAAAAGAATCACTACTAGTCTTGAAGCGAATTAGTTAAGAAACATCTTAAGTTATCTTGGAGAAAGACTGTTGCAGTTGACAATTCTAGATAGTCCAGAAGCTATCAAGTATTATGGCCAAACCCAATGGATGTTCAAACTGGACTGTTCAAGATTTGACTAAGCTAACGCTGCGTAGTGCCGAACCAACCAGCAGCAGGAAAAAAAAACAAACATAACTGTGTACTAGTTACCTAGATAACACCAATGTCAAGATAAGTAAACGATTCGTTGATTGCAGGTTTAATGGTTGATTAGTGAGCATTGATTTTTCGCTTATATGGATCTTTTTAGAGGCTTGGAGATGACTAGATCAATATAGCATTTGGATAGGCCTGGCAGAGTGAGTTCCTTTGATGATGCATTGCGTAATGGACAAACCAAATATAGCAAATAGTGTTTACGATCGTGATTTTACTTGCCTGAAAAACGCACTTATTTGTTGGGATATTTGTTGTGACCTTCAGTCACAGTTTTACTATGCCATTACCAATTCGTTTTTCTGTTCGAGAAATAGAAGGTTGACTCGTGGTATTATTCATAACTTTAGGAACATACTGATTGTACGACGTGAGCGGATTCATTATTTATTACATCTTGATCAAGATCTGTTTTTCGCAGTTATGGAGAAAAACAACCATCTTCATATTTTCTCGTGAACTGTTTCACGAAACTCGGCATATTACTCAAGAATTCATTCATGCCTCGTAAACTGAATCAAGATTCCTAGAATACTAGTCACGATTCACGATTCGTGCTCATTAAATAGTTCACAAAATCATAAATCACGCTTCCACTTTCATGAAATAGTTCATAATATGTGTTATTTTGTGCATGATCCTAGTATACTCACGTTACAGGTGCACAGAAATCGTTCCAATCGAGCTGATGTTATTCGTGCTCTAGAAATAGTTCACACCATCATATAATATTATTCGTGGATTCGAGAGCTACTTCATTGTTCCTAGTATATTTGTCACGACTCGCCATTCGTTTTTGCGAAATACTTCACCAAATCATAAAATATTATTTATGGATTTGTGACTTAATTTGTGAGTCAATATGTATTATTCATAATATATCTTGGCTGCTTGTGAAATTCTAAAGATAGCCCTAATGATTTCACTTTCACTCAAATCTGCACAAGGTCTTGAAATCTCCACGTGAATTATTTCACGAAATTCGGCAAATTATTCATGGACTCATTTTAGTACTGAGAACTGTTTCATGAAATATAACGTAGTTGTTTCTAGCTGATAACAAACATGAATCACATTTTTTTTTATTTTTTATTTATTTATTCGTCAATCACTCGTAGACTAAATTACACAAAATATTTATTACTTATATATTAAACTGTATACTATGCCTATATATATTGATTTCGCAAAGAATTGAAATACTGTTTCAAAACTTGTTCTGGGCATGTTAAACTCAATACTTTGACAATGCACGTTATACACAGCCATCATCTGGTTTAGTGGCCCAAATTCAGCGTAATCTGTTCGGTGATGACCTATCGCGAACAACTTTCTATTGCGTAATTGACGAGTAGGAGCATATAAATTTATTTTTGACAATAGGTAAGATGAATCAGTACGCTGCATGACAATATCAGTTAGGAACGAGATCATAGCACAGTCCCGACGATCTTTCAATGCTTGAATGTCTATCAGCATACTACACACTTCCTAAGATGGAAGGGAGAATGCTGTCCAACTTAACCTGCGTAGTGCATATAATAGAAACAGCTTTTGAATTGACTCAATGCCAGAGCCGGCGTTACACTTTTAGCACGAGTGGGTAGTAAGCATAGGGTGAGGGTAATAGAAATGGATTTGTCTCATTTTCGCAGAACACACGCTTGCATTACCTACATTTACATTAAATCACTTGCAGTGTGTTTGTGTAAATGAAGTTGTTGTGCATCGATATTTTAAAATGTGTGCCCGAGATCCATACGTGGCAGATTTCAAATTTATGAAAATGTCCAAAATTTCGAGTGGGTAATTACCCACTCGGTTATTTTCGAGTGGGTAGTACTACCTATACTACCCACGCTATCCGCCGGCCCTGCTCAATGCTCACTTCGTGTTTTTATGTAAGGTGACCAAACAATACTACAATATTTTAAAATAGACCCAACATACGCTTTGTGAAGAGTTTTAATTGTGTGGGGCAGTGATTCTCAACCTGAGGTCCGCGGACCCATAGGGGGCCGTGAAGTCGTTGCTGGGGGTCCACGAAGAAACATATATTTTCCGAGTGCACATAGAAATTTCAAGTCTTATTTCCTAACAAACTGAAAATAACATATTTTTAGCATACAAAATCAATGATTATCTGTGGGGGTCCGCCCAGGGTGATTTCTAAAGGGTCAGTGGTGCGAAAAAGGTTGAGAACCGCTTGTGTAGGGATTTTGAAAGTGATATCCGAAGCGTTTTATAAAATTAAGCATATTGCTAGCTCTATGAACAATTGTGTTGTAATATTCCACTAATTTTAATTTTATGTCTAAGATAACTCCTAGATCTCTTATTTTATCGCATTTCTGAACGATTCGATTGCGATTTATCGGGGGCTACTTTACTCCAAAATTAAAGAATGATCCTTTAGCTTCTAGTTCAAATTTAACGTTATATTTTGACAAAAGCAAAACATGGTATTATTCGCTGATTCATCACAAACATAAAAAATTGATATAAATTTAAGAAAATACTAAAGTTATCGTAGTAGGCGATGAAACTGAAATAAAAAATATACTCAAAAAACATTGTAACTTAAATTCTTTTGGGAAAGTACGATATACTAGTCAAATTCTTAGATAAGAGGATATGGATTATGTGAAATTTGCCTGGCAATGTAATGTAATTATTTCTGTTGGTACTTTTTATCCGTATTTTTGTTTGTTTGGTAATTGGTGACCGTATGTCCATTTTATCTAAAATTGGGGCTTCTTTATGCCAAGCTTTACTTAAGTCTATATTGCACAATCTGTATATTTGATCTAAAATTTACTCTTATGTTGGGATTTGATTCTAATTCAAAGCAAATTACTAGTATTGCAGCGTACTAGTAGTGTAATTGCAATGGCGCAAGCATATGAAAACGCTATCGTTTCTAGAAGTATTTAAACTATGTGTATTAAAGCAATTTGTTGTGGATTGACAGAAAAAGCAGCTGGAAATAGTTCTGCAGTGAGGCGAATGACCCTATGGTTAAAACCTTACTAAACAAAAAAGCACTCAGTATATTGGAAATGGATATCTCATTAAAGATGGATGCACTGACCTGACCATTCAATATAACAGTAGGGGAATGTGTTCGGTTGTCGGCACACTTTTGTGTTTGGTGTCGGCACCCTAAGACAATTTACTAAAAATAGTAAAATATGAATGCAAATCATCAAGATTCAAAGGGAAAAGAAAATTAATTCATTTCAACTACCATCAAAGTCATTATAAACATCATTCTTCATCAGAACCACAATACGTGTATGTGAAAAACTGGTGCGAATTAGAGATGGTCGGGTTTCAATTTTTTCGAACCCGAACCCGACCCGAACCCGAGAGCATGAAAATTTAGAAACCCGAACCCGACCCGAGCCCGAAATTATAAAATTTGAAAAACCCGAACCCGACCCGAGCCCGAACATTTTAAAACCTAAAAACCCGAACCCGACCCGTACTCGAGAATGAAAATTTTGTAAAACCCGAACCCGACCCGACCCGAGAATTTTAAAATTTGAAAACCCGAACCCGACCCGAACCCGAAAGTTTAAAATTTGAGAAGCCCGATCCGAATCCAACTTGCTACGGAGAATCAACCCAAGATCTCGAAGATTTTTAATTCTAGGCACCCGATCTGGACCCTAGGCCCATCAAGTAGAATCACTCGAATCTGAAGTAGCAACATACGCATTGAGTTATATCTGCATATGGCAAAACAAATCACTGCCGAGTAGAATCCGCATTTATATTTACTATTATTGAACGTCGAATTTGTAATGTTCTGAGAAACTTATAAATCGTCGATATCTTAACCGGAAATTAAGTTAAATCGGCGGCTAACTCATGGGAAAACAGAAAGCTTGTTCACAGTTTCCAACAACCTTGTCCGTCGTCCTTAACCAAAATTTCTAATTTTTTATCAGAAACCATTCCTGCAAGGCAGTTTCGTATAATTTATTACATGTATTAAATTAAGCTATGGCAATTGGCAATTCATATTCGACAGTTTACATGACGTCACCCACGTTACTGGTTGGTACGGTCAAACCTGTATCGAAGGATATCAATCAAGATTTTCTGATGTGTTCTTGATGTCCCATCATTAGCGTTAGGACGATCTATGATTGGGTATCTAAGTTTAAGATGCTTCAGATTATACGGTAAGCGCGCCAGTAGAGATGCTTCTCTTCTCCAATGGAGCTCTCGGAACGACTCCAAACTTTTAAAAATCCGTTAATTGCTTCAACAGAACACACAAAATTTCTGCGATCAATTCCTTAAGTTCGTGGAAATTCATGTATTTTCATGAAGGAATCCGGATCATGCAAACAGCTCAGCCCGGGAACAATCTGACAGAAAGTGCTTGTTTCATATATGTACCACTGATTTGATAGTGGTGCTATTAAACCATCACCATATGAGTGTCATGAACAACGGAACCTGGCGGAAGTGAAGCTAGGTTTAGGTCTGATGGAACAAAGACAGTCTCTAGAAAATAAATTTGTCCTAAATTATCCGCTTTTAAAAAAATAATGTGCCCTTTTTAAATTCGAGCCTCCATAATGACACCAAAGTACCACCAAATCCTTAATTTTCCGTTATAGTTTATCTAAATTGCAAGCAATCTTTAACATAAACCAATTTGATTATTAAACTTCCGTTAAAGCAGGTACAACCTATTTGTTTCATTTGACCTACTTAACAGTGCTCGCTTAAAGTTTGTTTGGGGTACAAATGTACCACCCAAACCCGTTTGCGTTAGTGTTTTGTCATGTGCACATAATTAAAAAAAATTATTTTATCTTTTTTTCAAAGCAAAATATCGATACATAGAAAGGGAGAAACTTGTGTAAAATTGTATAAGTTCCAACTCTGCCGAATAATAGTATCTGTTATTTCAAATATAACTTATTTGATATAACAAAGCACTATACCAAAGTAACTAGAAAATGCGCTTGGATTGGTATAGTAATTTTTGCTTTTGCGGATTAAAGAGGCAAAACACATTCATGAATATGATTTGTATATAGTATGCAAAACGCATCATTCGATTTGTTATCTTCTGCAGCCCAGGCTCTGGAACATACTTACTTATATACACGTATAATGCACCGGCTCTACCTGTTCCTTCGACGCCTTCCTGTTTCATCTCCGTTACTGCATATTGCTGTATTTTTAACGTTTGTATTGGCGTTTGGTTTTCAAAAAAGCATCGGAATAAATACGCTTTTTGAGCGGTTTTTGAAAAAAATTGTTCAAATGGAAATTTAAAAGTCTTTACAAGATCGTATAAATGGTCAAAATCGATTTGAAACTACCGGAGTTATAGCAATATGAAGAAAAAAGGGAATGTTGACGTATTTTAAAGTATTTTACTCTATACAAAATGAAATATTACATAATTAAATAGTCAAAACGCGAATATTTTTAAACAGGTTACTTTACGATTGATTTTAGAATAAGACAATCCAATTTAATTATAAATTTAATAAAAATTAGACATATTAGAGCGCTTTTAATTCTGGGGTACGAATGTACTCCACAAAACCGCTTACGTAGAGAAAAAGTCGCCGCGGCCTAAGTATCGGTTTTAAAGTACCTGTCGAAATTTATATTCCATTATAGAAAGATGAACAGATATTTTTCGATAAATTCCTGTTCACTTGGTTTATTACTAATTATCATGAAAAATAAATCGCAAAGAGATTTTAGATGCGAAACACGCTCTCTCATGAATGTTCGTTTAAAAAATTAAATAATTCAGGTAGTTTGCGAGTCTGAAGAGACGGAATTTTATGCAAGAATGAAAAATACAATATTTGAGCACCAGAAAATACGACGAATTCTAGCGATTCAGAGGTGCTAACATTTGGTACGGTTATATGTGTCATCCATTCGTATCACGAAGTATAATTCATTACTACAAAAAAGACTGTCATGAAATGGTTGGGTTGTTTTGTTCAAAACCCGAACCCGACCCGACCCCGATAATCTGTAATTTGAAAAACCCGAACCCGACCCGAGCCCGAAAGTTCAAAATTTCAAAAACCCGGACCCGACCCGAACCCGAGAATTTCAAATTTGAACACCCGGAACCCGACTCGAACCCGAGAAGCTTTAATTTACAGAACCCGAACCCGACCCGAAACCCGTCGGGTTCGGGTCGGGTCCGGGTATCGGGTCCAAAAACCCGAACCCGACCATCTCTAGTGCGAATATTACGCACTACTCATGCACTGACGGATCGCATTCACTGCAATTGAGTGAGTTTCAGACAGTCCATTTTTTACTAAAGCCTCACACAAATCAGATAGAAGTCCATGCTGACAGGTAGCCAAAGAGGAAGGGGTGCTACAGGGTAACCCCATCACCCCGCCAAATTTTCTGGTCGTGACAATCTGGTAAATACAGTTCTAGCGGCGAAAACACGGTGGGCTTTCTTCATGTAAATATAAAACGCTAAACCGGAAGACGCCTTGGTTTTCAGAATGGTGTCAAAGATCGATCTCTGCTATTTATTCGTAAAGCCCGTCCAAAATATACCCATATTGATTAGGTTATTGAGAATTCAGCATTTGCCACTAAAAATGAGATGCAGACAACCGACCATGTTTGGGTGCCGACAACCGATTTTAGTAACGTTTTTGGAAAACTGATAACAAAAAATTCTGCCGAACATTTCGGTGCCATTCAATGTTGAATCACAAAATAGAATAAATTCAAATCGTAAATGTTCAATGCGCATACTTTTTCGATCGATTTACTTCTTTCTATTTATAACACTAAGCAAATCATCAAAAAAACTTTTCAGTAGAATGTCACTTGTTCAAAAAATATATTGGTTATAGAACAGAACTTTCGAGTCTGTTTGCTTCAGCAATGAGCACAAAAAGATCGTGCTAATATAACACACAAATAATATTTATCAGAATGCCCATGTCTGCTTTCTGTGAAAAGTTACGTAGGGATTCCGACAACCGACCAGTGGCTGCAACCGACCACTTTCCCCTACCATTCGCGTTTCTGATGGAAAAGCCTCTGCACTCCGGAACACAATTAAAACTACTCCTAGAAAAATACTAAAACAAGATTGTCTAATTCATAAGGCTCAATGAAAAAGTATATCATGAACAGCGCTTTTTCTCGACTTGTTGCTTTTCATTGTAGGCCTTATTGACTTTCCAAAAACAAGGTTATTGGATGCGAGCACGCAGGCATTGCATTTATCGCTCATATGAGTAAATGCGCCCGGATAGTTTGCTACTGCGACAATAAAAACTCACATTTTCACACGAAAAGTTATTGGCACTCACACAACTTCTCCGGATAAATACAACGTGTTATTTCTCCGGATAAATAAAACAGCCGGAGAATGAGTGAATGAGTTTATCACGGTATCCTTTTGGCGTTCCCTGCTTTGCTGTTGTTATTCCAAAACACGATAAAACAAGTCCATCATACTTCTTTGCCGCTTTTCTTTGTAATTAAGTGTATTTTTTGAAGTTTTTATTGATTTCCACGAAATTAAAATTTTATCACCTTCTCCGGTGAGAAGGAAAAAGTCAAATAAATTTTATCCGGAAAATCATTCTCACGCTATTTGTGGAGACGGAGAATTTTGCGACTCATCTTATCTCGGAAAAGTTGGACATCGGATAAGCTACTTCTCGCGTGAGTGAGAGAGAATTACAACCCCTGCGAGCACGACATTCATTTGTTCTTGAGTTGTAATATACAAAACATTCTATTTTTGGCGTAAAGTAACCCCCGATGACGGTACCTAACGTAACTGACATGGAAGTCGTGATTTGTTTTCTGCTAAAAATTATAAGATAACATTTTTAACATTTAACTCCAGTAAACATTTACAACACCGTGTATAAAAGATTTGTGTTTCATTGTGAAAAACATTAATGTCATTATTATTTACAATCTCTAAAAATAACTTCATATCAGCCGCATATATGAGAATTCTAATGTTTTTTGTTAAATAAGAGCGATATCGTTGACATATAAAATGAAACGAAGAGGGCCTAAGTGTGAACCATGAGGAACCCCCGATGTAACTTTAATTGTATCAGATTTCATCTCACAGAATTTTACTATTTGTTGGCGATCTGTTAAATACGACTTAATCCATTTGAGGAGTCTCGTCTCGATTCCTAATTTTTCAAGTTTGAAAATAGGAATGCAAGTTTATCGAAAGCTTTGCTATAGTCAGTGTAAAGAGCTTCTATATGATTTCTTTTATCCATGGCATTTAACGAGTAATCAACAAATTCTGGAAGGTTTATACTTGTTGAACGGCCTTTAAAAGCCCATGTTGTGCATTTTTTATTTTATGTTTCATTTGCTTGAAATTTTTTTATTTATGATGGATTTGGAAAGTTTAGGAAATCTATAATTGCGAAAATCGGATTTTTTACCCAATTTATGAATAGGTATTAAATTTTTTTCCGTTCTTTTGGGAAATTACGAGATTCAGGTGACTTATTGAACAGCAAGAATAAAGGTGGCGTGAGCGCCGTTGCTAAACTCTTTATGAAAACAGGTCTAATTCCATCAGGTCCTTAACCTTTAGCGGCATCCAGACAAGATATCTTGAACATTAATCTGACTGACACCAACATCGCTTCAGTAATCAGAAAAGTAAGCAAAATATTCAAAGTCACGATCATTTAGAATAAGTTTCTTGAAAAAAAATGTTGCGAAGAAATTTCAAATATCTTCTGAAGTGTCACTCTTTTCCGTTTAACGACATATTTGATGGAAAGTTGCATGAATTCAATTTAATTTTGATGTAATTAAAAAGGTTCTTTGAGCATGACTTGATCTTATTTTCGGTTTTTACATTATACACAGTTAGTGCCGTAGAGTTTGAGCTTGAGCTTGTGCGACCACCCCTGGCTGCTACTCCGTTATCGATCTGGACTAGCTGAAGTTGCATAGGGAATAAGTAGATAATTATGCTTGGGAGTAGCGAAACATCTTTCAATGTGCAACTCCTGGTAATCCTAAAGTGTTTATTGATCAATATCGGCGCCGGCCAGGCCCGAACGTAGATCGCGGAAGGAAAGGGAAGGAATTGTTAGTCCGATACTTGCTAGAGGCCGTATATACTACTGCGCACTCCACAAGTATCACGGGAGGAGGATATTTTTGTTAGTAAGAGTATAGAAGTTGGGTCTACTTCTTCTTTACCGACGCCAGAGAGGTGTGACTCCTTTTCTGGACTAGATATCGTTCCACCAAACTCATGGACCGGGGAACAACGGCTTTACTTCCCTTCCGAAGGAAGACGTGACCATAGATTTTTTCACCTCAGAAAAATCTCAACGACCTCGGCTGGAATTGAATCCAGGCCAACTGGAATGAGTGGCGGTCGCGCTTACCACTCAACCATCGGCGCCGTCATATACACAGTTAGTGCCGTAGAAATATCCAAAATTAGTTGGTCAAGAATGTTGAGGTATTTTTGCAAAGTATCCTGTTTATTGTGTTTCCTGTAAATTTTGTGAGCTTCTTGCTTCCGATTTTTTAAATTAAAGATTTCCTTGTTGAACCAAACTGGATTTTTGAATGCATGATTTCGTCGTTTTTTTGTTAGTAGGATTTCCTCCTGTACTATTTCCCGAGTGTCTGGAAGACAGCATCTTTTACACCGATCCACAAGGCAGGTAGCATCCACGATGTTGGAAATTATCGAGCCATTTCAATTTTGAGCTGCTTACCGAAAATTTTTGAAAGCCTCGTTCACGATTTGCTGTACCCGAATCATTTCCGAGTGGCAGCATGGATTTGTGAAAAAACGTTCGACGAGTACTAATCTTATGGCGTACGTTTCGTCACTTAATAGCGCGCTTGGAAAACGTCAACCGGTTGATGTCGTTTACGTTGACTTTGCAAAAGCGTTCGGTAGAGTGCCTCATTTGTTAATCGTGGCCAAATTTGAGCGAATGGGACTTCCTGAGTGGCTGACACGGTGGATAATGTCATACCTCATCGAGCATAGTGCAGTTGTACGCATAGATGTAACGAGATCATCTCCGTTTGTAATAGAGTCGGGTGTGCCTCAGGGAAGTCATTTGGGCCCGCTACTGTTTATTTTATTCGTAAACGATTTATGTTCCGCTATATAGTCTCCTAAGCTTATGTTTGCTGACGATCTGAAATTTTTCCGTGTAATTGCGTCGGCAGTCGATTGCTGTACCATTCAAGCCGATATTGATATGCTGCTAAATTGGTGTACTCATAACGGGATGGAGTAAATGTGCAGAAGTGCAATGTGATATCGTTCTGTCGAAACTGGCACGTCATGATATTCGATTATAGAATGGCAGAAAGCAGTATCAACCGAGTTAATACGATAAAGGACCTACAACACCAACAACAGGCATTCTTCTCGATAACAAACTAAATTTCGCGCAGCACATTGCAATGACTACAGTCAAGGCCTATGCCGTGCTGGGGTTCATTAAACGAAACACGAAGCAATTCAGCGATACTTATTGCCTAACACGCTCTTTTGTGCACTCGTGCGTAGCATCCTGGAGTACGGCGTGCTTGTCTGGGCACCCTATCATGCTGTTCAAATCAATCGCATCGAACGAATTCAGCGTCACTTTGTTCGTTACGTTCTGCGGTTACTACCTTGGACTGATCCTATTCGTCTACCGCCCTATGAACATCGATGCAATCTTCTACATTTGCCAACTCTTGCAAGTCGGAGGATAATGCTGCAACGGCTCTTCGTGTTCGATCTTCTGGGAAACAATATAGATAGCCCGGAGTTGCTGAGCCAGCTCCGATTCAACGTACCACATAGACCCACCAGACTAACTGATTTCTTTCGGTTACCGATGTATCGTACTCTTTTTTCTCAAAACAATCCGTTCAATGTATGCTGTCGTAATTTTAATGATGTAGCTGACATGTACGATTTAAACATTACTAAGACTACCTTTAAACATAGAATTATTATTAATTAAGGAGCTGTCTGTACGAGAAAATCGAAGACCAGTATAAATAAATAAATAAATAAAATATATTATGAAAGATCTCCACTGCATATTCAATGTTCTCTTGATTTTTTAAATCAATATTTAATATTTTCAGAATTAGATTTTTTCATAATCAAAGAAATTTGAAATCACATTCAATGGAATTATGATTCTTGTGCACAAAAACAGAGAACTCTATTGCTGTATGAAAGGTTTCATTTTTCCATAAGGGAGAATGAGATTTATCAACACAGAAAACTTCCTTAATGTTTGTTAATAGCAGATCTAAATAACAATTGTGTTAATTGTTTATAGGGTTTATTTCATTGAGTCGTAGCAATGCCATTTTCTCAAACATAAATTATAATGCTTCGTTTTCACCAACAACAGGAAGTAGAATGCTCTTATTTAGTCAGGAACGAAAATCTATGTTGCGCTGATTAAAGTCTCATTACATATAAACTTTAAAGTCTGGAGGAAAATTAGAGATTATTTCTTCGGCTGCTTGAAAGAAAAATTTCGTATGTTGATTTGCAAACTAGATCCGGTGGAAAATACACTGAGACAAATATATGGACTTCATTCGCGATATGTGCTTTAACCTATACATGTTCAAATTTTTCTTTAAATTTTGGTGAAACAATAAGTTTGGAATTAAATATAGATGAAACTGCGATGAGAACTCCTCCGCCTGACATTTTTTGGATTAGCCGTAAATCACGATCATCTCTAATAACATCATAGTCACTTCCAAAAACCTCTTCACTTTTTATATCTTCATTCCAACTTGTTTCGATGCAAGCCGTGTAGTGTCCGGTGGGCTAATTTTTTTTGCACTATTTCAGCCAATAATAGAACCACTGGGAACTTGCTGTCATGAGGCGACTAACAATACGCTAGGAGTTCCTAGGTCTAGGTATTGATCCGTACCGAAGACTTAACCTGGACGAACCTTAAGTTTTTGCTTCATAGCATTTATCCATTCTATATTGAGTGAATCATATAGTCACCTTTTCTGATTCGCTACTCCCGTTTGTGTACCGACGTTTTAGATTTCTTCTGGCAGTTGTACTATAGCCGTAAAGGATGAAGTCTAATTCTACAATAAGTAACAGCATGTATTAATATACCGGCTCTTCCACACCAAGGTATAACTTCCAAAGCTTTGGTTTAAAAACCGTATTTAAAAAAAAGCAAAATTTCAAGTAGGAAATTTTTTAAATTGGCCTAAGATGAAGCTGTCGAATTACGAAAAAACTTGTTTGTGTGGAAAGCGACATGTAGACGTGTCAAAATAAACCAATTTTTTATTAAATCTGGAACCGTCTACCGACAAATCTACATTGACGAATACCTTCAAAAGACCTCTTGAGGTCTCATGAAGGTCTGACACTAGCTTCTTCTGGGCCGCCGATGGATCAAAAGCCCTTGTCGTCGTGTTTATTATATTTATTATGCATAATAAACATGTCGTTTGCAATTTGGCTTTTAACCCAATTATGGAAACGTGTCTGACAGTAGAGATGCCAACTTGTCATTAACATTTCGCAGTGAAGTTCATCATATTTATTTGGGATATCTTTTATACTTTTTGTGTGCTTGCTTTGTACTACGAACTTTGGAATTGATCATGAAGTGTTAATAAGAAGCAATACTCCCAATGGCCGGCTGTTCGGCGTTCAAATAGCTCGTTTAGAATTATCGAAAATTGAGCGCGAGGGACTTTCGTACATATTGCTATAGATCTATAGATGATTAGATACCTCTATTATATTTCACTTGGCTTTATCCTTTTATGTAACGCCCCGCGGAAGAATAATTATTAAAATGCCTATTCGAACGGCATTCATATTTCTCCTGAAGGTCGCACTCTTGAAAACTTTGATCTAAACTGAAAATACAGTACTTAGCTAAATCACAATATCTACCAAGATATATCCTGATTCATTCCACTACCTACTAACACCTCCTATCCTGCGACACTTGTGGATGATGCAGAGAATTCCTCGGTCATAATAGTTACAAGTGTTGAACTATCATTCGTTATTGAGCACTCAGTCGAGATAGAAGTCTTTTGTCATCGGTCCGTACACTCTATAGCGACAAATAGTGTTAATCCGCGTTCAAGGTTATTTACACACTCTGCGCCTAGTTGAGGTTTCAGTATTTTTTCCCTTCTTTTGTGTTTCTGTTTCTGAGTACCGTTAGCCGGTCAGTGAAGTGAAACAGTGTTCTTCTAGTAAGCCGTCTGGATACCGTTACATACACAAGCTAAGTATTAGTTTTCGTTTCCCCTTCTTGGTTCACTTACCAACGTGTACCGGGCAATAGGCCCGTGCAAAAATGATTTCCCCTGACGGCGGTTCATCTCAAGGTGAGATGGACGTCGAAATAAAATCGGCTCCCCGGCTCAAGCTATATCCGAGCTCGGCCACCGGGCCATTTGTGATCTTCTTTCGGACCAAAGAAAAAAAGTGTTTGAATCTGTTGCAGATTTCTCGAGTTCTGACGGATCGGTATTCGGCCGTGACAGAAATATCGAAAGTTCGGCCTGATAAGCTTCGGGTGGTGGTTAACAGTTCAACTCAGGCAAACGATATTGCTGGATACGAGCCCTTTACGAGGGAGTACAGGGTGTATATTCCAGCTAGCAGGGTTGAAGTCAGTGGGGTCGTTTCCGATTCGAGTCTGAATTGCGAGGACCTGCTAAAATATGGGACTGGCTGTTTCAAAGACCCCATGCTTAAGCCAGTGAAGATACTGGAATGCAAACGTTTGCATTCAGCATCAGTCGCAGCTGACGGGAAGAAAACATACGTCAACTCAGACTCTTATCGGGTGACCTTCGCCGGCTCTGCCCTGCCCAATTACCTCCTTTTTGACAAGGTTCGTCTACCTGTTCGCCTCTTTGTGCCGCGGGTCATGAACTGTACTAATTGCAAACAATTGGGACACACAGCCTCCCATTGTAGCAATGAAGCCCGCTGTGGGAAATGCGGTGGGAATCATGCGGATGATTCCTGTGGTAGAGATGTCGAAAAGTGCCTCTACTGTGGGGGAAACCCACATGATCTCCCTTCATGTCCCGCGTACAAACAGCGCGAGGAAAATCTTAAGCGTTCCCTTCAGGGACGCTCTAAGCGATCTTTTGCAGAAATGCTTAAGATAGCTACGCCACCTGTCTCTACGAACATCTTTACCAACTTGTCTACTGAGGAAGGCGACTGTGATGAACCCCAGGAGGGAACATCTTCTGCTGTGCCTAGAAGTAGTAGAAAAAGGAAGAACATTTCCTCTTCCAAGCTTCGTCGTAAAGGCCAGAAGGTGTCTCTTCATGGTCCCCCTAAAATAACTACTCAAGGAAGTACTGGTGCAAAACCGAAACAAGTCGCTCCCGGTCTCAGTAACCTGAGCTCAGAAAAGGAGTTCCCAGCAATTCCAGGAACATCAAAAACCCCAAGTGTTCCCATATCTCAGCCAGAGAAAGAAAACAGTGCTGGCTTAATAAATTTCTCTGACATTGTGGACCGTATTCTTACAGCGTTAAACATTTCTGACCCCCTTAAAAATATCTTGATAAGCTTTCTCACCACAGTAAAAACATTCTTGATGCAGTTCACTGCGAAATGGCCCCTCCTTTCAGCGATTGTATCCTTCGATGGCTAATTCATCGAACGATGTCAAGGATTTAATCACTGTTCTACAGTGGAATTGCAGAAGCATTATCCCGAAAATCGATTCGTTTAAAATCTTACTAAATAATTTGAAATGCGATGCATTTGCCCTATGCGAGACATGGCTCACTTCAGAAATAACCCTACACTTCCACGATTTTAATATTATTCGCTTGGATCGAGAAGACTCTTACGGAGGAGTACTTTTGGGGATCAAAAAGTGCTATTCTTTCAATCGGATCGACCTCCCCTCGACACCAGGCATTGAAGTTGTCGCTTGCCAAACCAGAATTAAAGGCAAAGAACTTTGCATTGCTTCCACCTACATCCCCCCTAGAGCCTCAGTTAGCCACCGACGGCTTTGCGATATTGCGGAACTCCTCCCCGCACCGAGGCTAGTTTTAGGTGACTTTAACTCCCACGGCACGGCATGGGGTTGCCTTCATGACGATAATCGATCTACCCTACTCCATGAGCTTTGCGACAACTTCAATATGACTATTTTGAATACGGGTGAAATGACACGGATTCCTGTCCCTCCAGCGCGACCGTGCGCCTTAGATCTATCCCTCTGCTCGACATCGCTGCGGTTAGATTGCATGTGGAAGGTAGTCTCTGATCCCCACGGCAGCGACCATCTGCCAATCGTAATTAATATTGCTAACGGTTCAGGGCCACCGAATACAATCAATGTTTCGTATGACCTCACACGAAATATTGATTGGAAGAGCTACGCGTCCGCGATATCCGAAAAAGTAGAATCGACACATGAGCTTCCTCCGGAGGAAGAGTACGGGTTCCTGGCTGGCTTGATTCTCGATACCGCGATTCAAGCTCAGACTAAACGCGTACCAGACGCTAATTCACGCGGGCGTCCTCCCAATCCATGGTGGGACAAAGAGTGCTCAGACGTGTACGCGGAGAAGGCCGCTGCGTATAAGACCTTCCGGGACGACGGGCTGCCAGCTAGCTACCGACAGTACGCGATGGCGGAAACGCGCATGAAGAGTTTGATAAAAGCCAAAAAACGTAGCTACTGGCGCCGGTTCGTCGACGGACTAACGAGAGAAACATCGATGAGTACTCTTTGGAGTACGGCCCGGCGCTTACGAAACCGAAACAGTACCAATGAGAGCGTGGAATATTCAAACCGTTGGATATTCGATTTTGCCAAGAAGGTTTGTCCGGATTCCGCCCCGGCACAGAAGATCTACCGCGCCGCGTCCCCTCACAATAACGCGAACGAAACACCGTTTTCGATGGTGGAGTTCTCACTTGCTCTCTTATCATGTAACAATAAAGCCCCAGGGCCAGACAAAATCAAATTTAACTTGTTAAAGAATCTGCCTGACTCTGCCAAGAGACGCTTGTTGAATTTA
This sequence comes from Topomyia yanbarensis, assembly GCF_030247195.1. Lineage (NCBI taxonomy): Eukaryota > Metazoa > Arthropoda > Insecta > Diptera > Culicidae > Topomyia > Topomyia yanbarensis. The sequence continues at coordinate 142,500,982 of NC_080670.1, forward strand.
TTTAATAAGTTTCTTGAGGGTAATATTGTCCCTCATGACTGGAGGCAAGTGAAGGTCATTGCCATTCAAAAACCAGGAAAACCAGCCTCCGACCACAACTCGTATCGACCGATTGCGATGCTGTCCTGTATCCGAAAGTTGTTCGAGAAAATGATCTTGTTTCGCCTCGATAATTGGGTTGAAGCAAATGGCTTACTGTCAGATACACAATTTGGTTTCCGCAAAGGCAAAGGGACGAACGATTGTCTTGCGTTGCTCTCAACATAAATTCAAATGGCTTATGCTAGCAAAGAGCAGATGGCATCAGTTTTCCTAGATATAAAGGGGGCTTTTGACTCAGTTTCTATCAAAATTCTTTCTGAGAAGCTGCACCAGCATGGTCTTTCACCGACTCTAAACAACTTTTTGCTAAACTTGCTGTCTGAAAAACATATGCATTTTTCGCATGGTGATTTATCGACATCACGAATTAGCTACATGGGTCTTCCCCAGGGCTCATGTCTAAGCCCCCTTCTCTATAACTTTTACGTGAATGACATTGACGAATGCCTTGTCAATTCCTGCACGCTAAGGCAGCTTGCAGATGACGGTGTGGTCTCTATTACAGGTCCCAAAGCCGTCGATCTGCAAGGACCATTGCAAGATACCTTGGACAATTTGTCTGCTTGGGCCCTCCAGCTAGGTATCGAGTTCTCCACGGAGAAAACTGAGCTAGTCGTATTTTCAAGGAAGCGTGAACCAGCGCAACTACAGCTTCAATTAATGGGTCAAACTATTGCTCAGGTTTCAACTTTCAAATATCTCGGGGTCTGGTTCGACTCTAAAGGAACCTGGGGATGTCACATTAGGTATCTGAAACAGAAGTGCCAGCAAAGGATCAACTTTCTCCGTACAATAACCGGAACATGGTGGGGTGCCCGTCCAGGAGACCTGATCAGGCTGTACCAAACAACAATATTGTCGGTGATGGAGTACGGGAGTTTCTGTTTCCGCTCCGCTGCGAACATACATTTCATCAAACTAGAACGAATCCAATATTGTTGTTTGCGTATTGCTTTGGGTTGTATGCACTCGACACATACGATGAGTTTAGAAGTGCTGGCGGGCGTCCTTCCGCTGAAAAATCGATTTTGGGAACTCTCCTATCGATTGCTCATCCGATGCGATATCTTGAACCCGTTAGTAATTGCAAATTTCGAAAGGCTTATCGAGCTCAATTCTCAAACCCGATTTATGTCCTTGTACTTCGATTACATGGCACAAAATATCAATCCTTCTTCATACTATCCCAACCGTGTCAATCTCTTTCATGCTTCTGATTCAACTGTTTTCTTTGACATATCCATGAAAGACGAGATTCGTGGAATCCCGGATCACATACGCCCGCAAGTGATCCCAAGCATCTTTCATAGTAAATTTCGAGAAGTCGACTGCAACAAGATGTTTTACACTGACGGGTCAAGCCTCGACGGCTCCACTGGCTTCGGTATATTCAATCAAAACCTCACCGCCTCATTCAAACTCAATGATCCTGCTTCAGTTTACGTCGCAGAACTTGCTGCTATTCAGTATACCCTTGGGATCATTGATACTTTGCCCACCGATCATTACTTTATTGTCTCGGATAGCCTCAGCTCAATCGAGGCTCTCCGTTCAATGAAACCTAGAAAGCACATTCCATATTTTCTGGGGAAAATCTGGGAGCGCCTGCGTGCTTTGTCTGCAAGATCGTACAAGATTACCTTAGTTTGGGTTCCCTCGCATTGCTCCATTCCAGGTAATGAAGAAGCGGACTCTTTAGCTAAGGCGGGCGCTTTGCAAGGTGACATATATGAAAGACCAATTAGCTTCAGCGAATTTTTCAGTATTACTCATCAGAGAACCCTCGAAAGTTGGCAAACATCATGGAGTTAATGGTGAACTGGGAAGGTGGCTACATTCGATAATGCCTAAGGTATCGACGAAACCTTGGTTCAGGGGGATGGATGTGGGTCGGGATTTCATTCGCGTGATGTCTCGGCTCATGTCCAATCACTACACGCTGGACGCACATCTCCGGCGTATTGGGCTCGTGGATAGCGGTATCTGCGCTTGTGGCAACGGTTATCACGAAATCGAACATGTTGTCTGGGCATGTGCCGAGTACTGTTCTGCCAGATCTCAACTATTCGATTCCCTTCGGGCCCGAGGAAGATCACCCAATGTCCCGGTTCGAGATGTACTAGCAAGCCGCGATATTCTCTACATGTCCCTTATATACACGTTCCTCAAAACCATCAATATCCAAATTTAAATGCCCCTTTTTTTTCTCTTATCATTCCCAGAAGTGACCTCTTCCGCCTACCGTACCCCAACGATGGTTTGATACGACTCCAAGACGAGACAAAACATCTGTCGAATGAACCAACAACACGAGATCTACAGTACAACATCACACGCGCAGCGCGGTGTGTTCCCGATCCGTATCTGAGCCTTACTACGAAATCGTCTGGAGGAACCCCTGCCGGCTCGAGGAAAACCGCCCGGCGTCCCAATACTTGATACATCCGTTCGAATCTGTAATCCTGGCCGTTGATTCCTGATGCCGGAAACTGAAGTTTATATCCCCCCCCCCCCCGTTCAGTCTTGTCCACCCTCTCTCCCATGTCTCTGATACACAGATGTATGTCTTCACCCCCTTCTCCCCTTGAATATCTTCCCAAAACTTATGTGCCCCCCTATCTTCTAGTGTTAGTTGATCAATCCATTCGAATCTGTAATCCTGGCCGTTAATTCCTGATGCCGGAAACTGAAAGTTTATATCTCACCCCCCCCCCCCCTTCAGCCTTGTCCACCCACCCTCCCATGTCTCTGATACACAGATGTATGACTTCACCCCCTTCTCCCCTTGAATATCTTCCCAAAATTTATGTGCCCCCCTATCTTCTAGTTTTAGTTGAACAATATTTAATCTCGTTAAGAAATGCGCAACAGTACCACTACTTTAAAATAGTCCTAATTAATTCCCCTTAATCTTGAACCACTCTTTCTAGTTATCTCTAGTTAATAAGCTTGTAAAATGTTCCGCTTAGTTAATAATTATTTTTTCTACAATCTCCCTTCTAAAAATCATAAAGTGAATTACTATACAAAGAACACACAAATGACCCGTCCCCCAAATCTTACGAATATTATATTTTACCCTCTTTTATATGTATAAGTTAGCTGTGTTATATAAAACAAAATAATATTGAAATGTGTATCCCCCTAGTTTTAAGAAATTCAAAATGTAAAACAATGAAAAAATGACACCTTTAAGCTAACGCATACGTGCCTTATCAAATAAACAAATTGAAAAAAAAAAAAAAGTGTTGAACTATCATGCCTTCCCATCCCAAAATACACGGGCGGGGTCATCTACGTTATTGATCATACTATAACCATAGTCTCTTTAGGTTGCACGTTGAGTATGATGTTCGACTCCCAAGTATCATACAATTGGTTCAACATGCAATTTCAACAGGCTTTGATGAATCACGTGAAACTCACGGGTGGTCAACTAAGCTAAACTAAGCTATGGCTTTTCCGAGTATGAAGCATTTCATCGTTTTCATCGATATTCATAAATATTTACAGAGATTTTTTCAAATACTATTCTCCTTTTTTGTCCATTATTACTCTCAACGACTAATGACTAATAATTTTTTGTGAGTAAAATTCACATAAAACTAGGAGATTATATTAACTGTTTCAAAACAAAACTTACAAATATTGAACGAGAGGTAAATTGTATTACATATTCGTTTCGGGGATGCAATATATGGTCAAGGTTCCGAAAATGGCAACCACAGACCAATTTTTTTCATCAAATTTTGCGTCAAACTGTTTATTTTCCGTATGTGTATAACCTTTAATATTAAACAATATGAATGGTGAGCCCAGAAAAAAATTCCAAGTCTTTCATTTATAAAAGTTCGTTGGTGCTTCTTGCATGACCTGAAAATGACTAATACTACGTTCACACTACAGAGTTAAAACATGTTATAATAATTAGCAACAAGAAAAATGTCATCAAGATAGCGTTAATACACGTTTTAACTCGTAGTGTGAACGTAGTATAAAAGACCGTAAGATGATAAAAAGGTAAACAAAATCCATATTTTAAATTTTTTGCCTGGAACCACGTTTTTTCATTGTAGTCTAATTTAAATTTGATGATAATGCTTGTAAATTTGAGATGAATATGGATTAATTCTTTTTTTAATAGTGAAGTAATGAAAAACAAATAACTTGTAACGTGACAGATCAAACATTCGAAAAAGTTTTGTGGGCCACACCAACTGCTTACATACAATGTCTAACTTGCATTTTTTCCTACTATTTTGAGTCTACTTTCTGAAACTGTATTGTACCTTATAGCTTAATTCATTTTTGAGAAAACACAGTTGATCTTACGTCACGTGGTGACCAGCTTCGATTCTGATGAAACGTTTTACGTTTCATCTATATGGGAGACTAGGTATTTTGCAGGACGTATGAGATCTTGAGTGCACTACTTTATAAATATATTGTTCGAAAATCACCATTTGTACAACAAAACTATATGATATCGAGCTCTAGGGCATTAATTCTCGACTATGTTTTTTTTCGCGAATTAATGCCCTAGAACTGATTACGGCGTAAAAGCCAACTGCCAAACTTTATTTTGAATGAAAATTCGGGCCACACGGTCACCCACCAATCACAGTTGTTGGTAGTAAACAAAAGAAAAAGTTTTCTCTTGCATTTAGCGCTATGAACTGTGTTCGGCCATTACCGGTTTGTCCGGAATTTCCCATTAAAGAGAATTTTGACAGTTGCCTTTACGCCGTCATCATTCGAGAGGACAAAAAATGTTGAAAAATACAATTACAAAATACCATGATTATTTTTGTCAATGCAAGCCTAACAATAGAAGAAACTTTAATTGAATTACTAGGAAGTTACTAGTAAGAAAGCAATTTTAGTAACGACTTTATGTATGCTTCTAAATTTCCTTGTATTTGCCATTCATAAATATAATTTTCTTATACAATATTAATACTAAATATTATTTCGAAGCAAAATGCTCTTAAGAAAATATTTCCGAAATATTTGGATTTTTTTAACAAAAATACGCCGTTTTAATAAGTTACTCACAAATATCAAACGCAAAAAAACATAACAAGTTTAAAATTTAATTGCAAATAAAAATAAGTTTAAAATATAATTGCATTGTAGAGAAAATAACAATAAAAGATATTATAACAAATACTTGAAGCATATTCCAAAAATTCTTTTATTTTTATTTTAAATTTAATTTTTTTACGTTAAATACTTTAGTTATAGAATGTATTTCAAAATGGTTTTTTAATTCAAATTCTCATGAAAAATTGCCCTTCAAAATGCAGATGTTTATAAGATATTTTAGATTTTCATTGGACTTAATGTGTTATTTCATGAAATTACGACCTTTTCATAAGTAAGTCACGTTCATTCATCAAAACCAATATGTTTTTCAAAAAAAATCATGAAATGTCCCGTTAGAACTCGGTTCCTAGATCAAGGATGATTTATGTACGACTGTCTGGATATTCATTCTTCAATAAAAACACAGGACTGTAACGTGACAGATCATTGGGACTATTCCATAAAATCGATAAAAAACTACTCGTCAGGAAAACTATGTTTCAAACTCTTCTTTGTTTCCCAAACTTCAACTTAAAACTGTGTTTACGCAAATTTGGTAGCCAACGGAATAGACTTTTCATTTTAGTCGGGAAAACTCTAAAATCACAGCGAAAATTATGTAACGTGACAGAAGTATCAAAATGACAATAAAGCGAAAACGGTTCATGATAGAAAACAACTTTCTGTAGAAAAATGTGCGGTTTAGTGACCTTAACAATGTGCAATTGTGATAAAATCTGATTTGATCGTTTTTGCAGATTTATCTTATGAAATATTCGTAAACTTGTAACGTGACAGACAGAAGCCTCGACCATATGCGATCTTAAATAAATATTATCATTAACACTACTTTCGTTCTTTTTCTCTCCAACAGGTAAAGGAAGACTGGAAATTCGTGGCAATGGTTTTAGATCGGCTGTTCCTGTGGATCTTCACCATCGCGGTCGTGTTCGGAACGGCCGGCATCATTCTGCAGGCACCCACGCTGTACGACACCCGAATGCCTATCGATATCAAGATGTCGGAGATTGCGACAACGACAGCAAAACCGTACATTGCCAAACCAGTGTTATAATCGAATTCTTCAGTCAGCACCAGCTTTCGGGTAGTGGGTGGTGTCCAGCAGGTTTACTCAACGGTACACACTATCTCCCACTAGTCTGGTGGTTGTAAAAGTTTCGAATTCAGGTGCAAAACATCTATATCAAAAAGGGAAGGGAATAATAAAAAAAGGTAGAGGAAAGTTTTTGAAGTATTTTCCTCTCAAGTGGTTCCGTGTTGATAGGGTGAAAAGTAAGAGAATGAAAATGAGAGGATAGCATAACACAAGTTATGTTTTTATTGTTTATTAAGAGGACTGAACCGTTTCATATTTCATTCATGTTTTTACTTCCAGTAGAGTTTTCAAAGAGAACCTAATAGAGATAGTCTAGAACCGTTTTTGTTTTGTTTGTAAGAATAAAAGACTTGGAAAAAGTTGTATTGTTATACTTATAGGTCGTTGTTGAGAAATTATTGTTGACATCGCGTTGTATTGTAGAAAATGTGTATTAATGGATTTAATTGACAAAATACTTAACGGATTAAATTGACAAGAAACTGCAAAGTATGGGAAGCGATTGCCAGGCTTCGGTAAACGGCTACCCTCGAAAGAGCTGAAGCTGTTCGAAATGGTGAAGTAATAACCAGCGATCGAAGTGTCAATAATACCAAGGGCGTTCAGAATAACAGCTAATTCTACGATGTGAACGGAAGCTTGATCAGACATTGAAGATACTAAAGCTAGTGGACTCGTCGACGTTGCATCTTCTCGGAATTATTAATGCTTGTGTATGTCATTTGGAAATTCCACAAATTTCATCTATTATGGTTGTGTTGAAGATTACAGTATTAAAGCTGAACACGGTTATCAGCTCGCAATACCGTATTAGTTGAACAATCAGTGTAATGTTTACAAGTTTAAATAGATGCTGTTTAATGATTTAATGTAATAAAACTCTTTCTGTCGTTAACGTTTCAGCCTACTCATTCATCAACCAAACCTAGAAATAGAAGCTCGTTAGCATCACGCTTGCGGGTGGACAATCCCGCGAGCGTGAAGCAACGGGCTTAAGTTTCTGAGGATGGCTGATGAATGAGTAAGCAGAAACGTTAACGACAGAATGAAAGTTATTCTTTTTTTCACTAACAACATCAACCGAAACCTGTAAACAGAATTGAACGGTAACCAAAGCGGAAAACACAATCAGTAAGACGCCCACCAGCTCTTTCAGGATCAACGTATGGGTCGAATGCATATAAACCGAAGCAAAATGCAAGCAAACATACTAAAATGTCTCTAGCTGAAAGAAATTTTTGGTTGCAGAGAAGCAAAAGCAAATATTCCTATGTATATCATTATCTGATCAAGTGAATGGGCGCTCCATATTCAGGTTATTGTACGGAAAAGTTGGCATTTATTTTCTTCAGATACTTACTGTGCCATCTCCTGGTACTTTTAGAATCCAACCCAATCCAATTATATTACTAAGTTATTGTTTAACCTTCCTTGAAAACACTATTTTCTTTGCCAAATATATCAACTAAACAAATTACCCAAGGTATATTGAAATGATCGTTGCAAGTGAATAGCTATTGGTCCAGTAACATAGATCACGCTATGCAAGTTTCTTTAAAAGGGTATCCTCATCAGAGACTCATAAAAAGGTGTTTTTTGGATCTTTTTGATCATCAAAGCAACAAGAGAAACAAATGATTTTTGCATACTTAAAAACATATATTTACTCGATAAAAAGTCTATTTTGTTTGTCAAAATAAATGAAAATGGTGATTAAAAGCTACAATTTTAGGTATTTTAGTCCAAGTAATCGATTATTTGACATTTTTAGCAGTGCGTTAGGGGGTTACCTTTTTGCGAAAAAAAATGTAAAGAAAATTTGAATCTATTTAAAAGTATAATACAATGATTTTATTCATCAAAATTATAATATTTTGATAGTGCATTTATCAGTGATAAAACAAGCATTGATTTATAAAAACATATTAATAGTTGACAGAGCTATGGCTCTTGGTAGATGAGAAGCGCTTCGAAGCGCTATAGTATTCGATCTATTGCTCGGATCTCTAGGAAAATTTTAGAAAATATTCTCCAGGAATTGTACTTTCAAATAAAGTAATATTTTTTTTTTTTATTTTTTAGGAATAAAAAGGTATGTAACCCCTTAATAACAATAAGTTTCTAGAAAACATGATTTTAAAAATACGATTTGTTCGAATACGAAACTACTGAAGAAATATATTCCTGGTTAAAAGAGCCGGTTGAAGAATGAGCAGTGCGCAGGAAGCTAAAACGAATAATATCGAAAGAGCACTGCAAGAGAAAATACGAATCACGACATTGGGTGCATTCTTGCTTTCTAGGAAACTGCGTCCGAAAGCATGGCTGTACACTCTCGGCCATGGGAGTTTCACAAGGAAACTATGCAAGCGCTACAAAAATTGAAGATCAAAGGGATTCAGTATACGACGGACCCGGACTATTTCAAACTGAGCAAGGACTTAAAGACAACAAAGAGTACCACAGTCTGTTTGCCCAAACAACCAATAAGCATTATAACGTAGCCTAATATCTGCTTTAGATCCACATATTAAGCTATCTTAAAGAGCCGTGAAGCCCTAAATACTGATTTAATGCTGGTATTATGCCAGAAAAGGCGAAATATAGTGCTATTACTGTGCAGAGATTAATAGCTTTCTGCAGTACTAATGCTATTGTATAGCACCAACGTACAAATGTATATTGGCACTACTAATGCTATTAAAAAGCTTCAGTTGGCTGTCATTGTCCGCCATGCAAACCATTTCTCACGTTTCCTTTCGGTATGATGAGCAAAAAGGAAAAATTATAAAATAAAATGTTCTGTTTAAAACCGCAATTGTCTCTCTTCTAATGCATTGTAATGAATATCCCTAATGGGTTTTCGTTCTCACGTGATATGAATGTTTTGCGAAAATTACCTTTAGTAAGTCTTGAACCTTGCCTCGTCATTCACGGTAAGTGCGCTGCGTTTGCAGCCTGGACTATACAGCTTATGTTCGATTGAAATGAAATATGCCGAATATAATCTTCAAGAAGAGTTGCATAACGAATAAACCCACAGCATTATAATAGCATTATATCGGCTTTCTATTTGCTCTATAATAGCTCTAAATGCACATGTAAAGCTTACATATTTTAAAGATCCCTGAAGCATGTATGCGTTAAATCAGCTTTATATATGCATATAGAGCAAGCGATAATGCTATATGTCGGCTGTGCAGTTATGCATTATTGATGCTAATATAGGGCTTTATTGCATTGTTAATGCTGTAATGGAGTTTCAATGCAACATTAGTGCAAATGCATAGCCAATATAGTGCAATGGCTTAATGCTTATGGTTACTTGGGTGGTTTTCTGTTATATCTCGCGACTAATAGTCGACCAAAAATTGCGGCTTGCGTCGGAATCCTGAGCCGTAAGACTAGTTGTATAGTTGCGCGATTAGATCCTTTGCGCACCTGGACCATCATCATTGACATCTGCAAGAGACAGTTTTGTTTTTTCTCTACCACACAATTATAACATCACATTGAACTGAATACACTTTTATGAACGTTCTTCTCTGGTGGAGTTTTTTTTCTTTTTTACGTTTTTTCCGAACACAGAAGGTTGGTTTCTCTGCCTATCGTTCGCCAATACTTTTGAGTTTTCGTTTAAAATAACACAAGACAATAATGAAATAGTGGAATATTTTTTTATAAAAGTTGCAAGCAGTTTTTTAAGTGGACAGTTAACTCATTCCTTTGACTTTTGGGGGAGCAAAATAATGTATCTGACAGCAAACCATTTGCCTCGATCAAATTTTCGTAGAGACCGAAGTGGACGTCGATGACCTTCACTTGACTCCAATCTTGAGGAACAATGTTGTACTCAAAGAGCTTGTTTGTTAAATTTAGAAGTATTTTAAAAGGATAATCAATGTTTAATCTTCCTGTCCACGACACACTCCATCATACTACTTCGCTTTAGTTCATCTTGCACAACTTTCATGGAGAAGATGACGCGGACTCCACCGCAGTAAAACACTTTTCAGTATCTTTCGCTCACAAGAACTGCTGCAGTAGTGCTTAGTCAGACCTTTGCCTTTCTCATATAGAAAGGTTATGCAATCACTCTGAAAATCACTCATGAACAACAACAACCTAATCCCGGCCATTTTTTTACTGATGTAGGTTTTCTGTTTTTTAACAGGGGCGTAGTTAGGGATATGCGGTGTGGGGCAGTCCCCACCCCCGCATCACATACCACTCTTCCATAAAACCCTCTTTCCTAAATCAAGTACCCCGCCCCCGAATAAACTTTTCTGGTGGGTCTGAAAAATTTGGTTTCAAATGACTTTGAGTTTGAAACTACTTCAAAATTGAAACTGATTTAAAATTTCTTAACAAGTTGAAAATTTTTGGTGGGGTCCGACCCTGCATGCTCTCCTGAATCCGACGCTTGTTTCAAATGTTTCAGCGTCGACACATAGCATCTAAAATTCGTTGCTGTCGTAATAGACATTTCCTCCACTATATTAAACATAACTAGCCATGGAATTGCAGTTTGGAAAAATGAGAAAGGCATTGCACCACTAGGTGGATTAAAACAGGTTTTTTTAGCTTGACCTGAAAGTAGACAGCCCAGTCGAGTTGAGTTAATATTTTTATGCGACGAATATTGCGGGAATCGAGGAAATACTTTACTTATTGAACATTTCTCGCTCTCGAACATCGACACACGAAGATCACCTCGAATACATCAGTGAGTACAATTGACCCGATCTACTAGACCGGCCAACAAAAGCATCTTCGCACAAAGGTTGGCCTTACCAGTCAATATATACACTTCGAACAAACACCACAGCAAACGAATACGAATACGATGTGTTCCGGTTAAAACCGATGATCGTTAGCCCAAGTCATTCATCATTATGCTGTTGGCCTACATATTTTAAATGTACTTATTGCAAGTAATGGATGTATTAAAACATGCTTCTGTTCCTAACGGCGTTCGTTGCCGTTCTTAAAGGGGGGGGGCAAAGGGTTTCTACGTGAGAAAACACTTTTGCTTTTTGTAGAACGTCTCTGAAAAAACACGATTTGCGGTGTTACTTACCATTCAAAAACTACTAAGGGCCATGCATAAATGACGTAGCATTTTGGGGGGTAGCGGGTATACCAAATTTGTGTCGAAGGGTGACGAGGGGGAGGGTAGGGTCAGAAATTGCGTGACATTAAGATTTTTTTGCGGGTATTAAAACCCATTGATTAGAGAAAACAATTTGATGTTCCTCCATTCCCAAGAGAAATAAATTTAAATTCACACAAGTTACTTTTTACGAAATTTAAGTTTTTAAGGTAAGTTTTTGATTCGGGGAATTGCAAGTTCGCAAAAAAACGAAAATATACTGTGTGCGGATTTAACTTGCTACACTTGTTAGCTAATCTTGCTAACTAGTAGACTTAGTTTTTTAGCTGAATTAAATTTTTTTCGGATTCAGCCAAACAAAATTTAGTAATTTTGTTGAATGTATGCTTCTTAGAAACATTGGCAGCTGCAGCATTGTGAACTGATGAGATCTTTTCTTCATGTTCCATGACATATAAAATTCAAAACAATATTGTCAGCGCGATATTTGTCATGAAATGGACTTATTTTGTTCACAATGTGCTATTGAAATGAAAGGGTAATAAAAATGGTGAGGAGAAGGAGGAGGGGGGGGGGTGGTTGCTTCTCTAATCTTCCGACCATCACATTACATGATTTGGTATTCTTAGTATATGTATAATGAACAAGGTGCTAAAAACGCATAAAAATCCTGTCAATCCTATTTTTCATTGGATTGTCTGCTGTAAAGATATTACCAAGGACCGTTCATAAATGATGTCGCCTATTGATAGTTGGGGAAAAGCCATGAATTACCAAGAGAAAAACTAAAAATTTGAGACGTACTAGTGGAGCGGGGTTAATAATACCAACAACAATTTTTAGACTTTTTGCCTTTCTCATATAGAAAGGTTATGCAATCACTCTGAAAAACGTCAACCTAATCCCAGCCCGGAGGGCCGAGTGTCATATCCCATTCGACTCAGTTCGTCGAGATCGGAAAAAGTCTGTATGTGTGTGTGTATGTGTGTATGTATGTGTGTGTATGTGTGTGTGTATGTGTGTGTGTATGTATGTGCGTATGTGTCAAATAATGTCACTCATTTTTCTCAGAGATGGCTGGACCGATTTGCCCAAACTTAGTCTCAAATGAAAGGTGCAACCTTCCCATCGGCTGCTATTGAATTTTGGATCGATCGGAATTCTGGTTCCGGAATTACGGGTTTCAGAGTGCGGCCACACAGAAATTTCGCATAAAAACTATAAGAAAAATTAAAAATAGAATTTTTATTTTTGATGCTAAATGTATTCAAGGTGCATAAAACGTCGAGATTTGATGCAAACACGAAAAAAATTTGACGAAGATTCACGTTATTGGATTTTGCACATTTTTGCCTTTCTCATATAGAAAGGTTATGCAATCACTCTGAAAAACGTCAACCTAATCCCAGCCCGGAGGGCCGTGTGTCATATCCCATTCGACTCAGTTCGTCGAGATCGGAAAAAGTCTGTATGTGTGTGTGTATGTGTGTATGTATGTGTGTGTATGTGTGTGTGTATGTGTGTGTGTGTATGTATGTGCGTATGTGTCAAATAATGTCACTCATTTTTCTCAGAGATGGCTTGACCGATTTGCCCAAACTTAGTCTCAAATGAAAGGTGCAACCTTCCCATCGGCTGCTATTGAATTTTGGATCGATCGGAATTCTGGTTCCGGAATTACGGGTTTCAGAGTGCGGCCACACAGAAATTTCGTATAAAAACTATAGGAAAAATTAAAAATAGAATTTTTATTTTTGATGCTAAATGTATTCAAGGTGCATAAAACGTCGAGATTTGATGCAAACACGAAAAAAATTTGACGAGGATTCACGTTTTTGGATTTTGCACATTTTTGCCTTTCTCATATAGAAAGGTTATGCAATCACTCTGAAAAACGTCAACCTAATCCCGGCCCGGAGGGCCGAGTGTCATATCCCATTCGACTCAGTTCGTCGAGATCGGAAAAAGTCTGTATGTGTGTGTATGTGTGTGTATGTGTGTGTGTATGTGTGTGTGTGTATGTATGTGCGTATGTGTCAAATAATGTCACTCATTTTTCTCAGAGATGGCTGGACCGATTTGCCCAAACTTAGTCTCAAATGAAAGGTGCAACCTTCCCATCGGCTGCTATTGAATTTTGGATCGATCGGAATTCTGGTTCCGGAATTACGGGTTTCAGAGTGCGGCCACACAGAAATTTCGCATAAAAACTATAGGAAAAATTAAAAATAGAATTTTTATATTTGATGCTAAATGTATTCAAGGTGCATAAAACGTCGAGATTTGATGCAAACACGAAAAAAATTTGACGAAGATTCACGTTTTTGGATTTTGCACATTTTTGCCTTTCTCATATAGAAAGGTTATGCAATCACTCTGAAAAACGTCAACCTAATCCCAGCCCGGAGGGCCGAGTGTCATATCCCATTCGACTCAGTTCGTCGAGATCGGAAAAAGTCTGTATGTGTGTATGTATGTGTGTGTGTATGTGTGTGTGTATGTGTGTGTGTATGTATGTGCGTATGTGTCAAATAATGTCACTCATTTTTCTCAGAGATGGCTGGACCGATTTGCCCAAACTTAGTCTCAAATGAAAGGTGCAACCTTCCCATCGGCTGCTATTGAATTTTGGATCGATCGGAATTCTGGTTCCGGAATTACGGGTTTCAGAGTGCGGCCACACAGAAATTTCTCATAAAAACTATAGGAAAAATTAAAAATAGAATTTTTATTTTTGATGCTAAATGTATTCAAGGTGCATAAAACGTCGAGATTTGATGCAAACACGAAAAAAATTTGACGAAGATTCACGTTTTTGGATTTTGCACATTTTTGCCTTTCTCATATAGAAAGGTTATGCAATCACTCTGAAAAACGTCAACCTAATCCCAGCCCGGAGGGCCGAGTGTCATATCCCATTCGACTCAGTTCGTCGAGATCGGAAAAAGTCTGTATGTGTGTGTGTATGTGTGTATGTATGTGTGTGTGTATGTGTGTGTGTATGTGTGTGTGTGTATGTATGTGCGTATGTGTCAAATAATGTCACTCATTTTTCTCAGAGATGGCTGGACCGATTTGCCCAAACTTAGTCTCAAATGAAAGGTGCAACCTTCCCATCGGCTGCTATTGAATTTTGGATCGATCGCAATTCTGGTTCCGGAATTACGGGTTTCAGAGTGCGGCCACACAGAAATTTCGCATAAAAACTATAGGAAAAATTAAAAATAGAATTTTTATTTTTGATGCTAAATGTATTCAAGGTGCATAAAACGTCGAGATTTGATGCAAACACGAAAAAAATTTGACGAAGATTCACGTTTTTGGATTTTGCACATTTTTGCCTTTCTCATATAGAAAGGTTATGCAATCACTCTGAAAAACGTCAACCTAATCCCAGCCCGGAGGGCCGAGTGTCATATCCCATTCGACTCAGTTCGTCGAGATCGGAAAAAGTCTGTATGTGTGTGTGTATGTGTGTATGTATGTGTGTGTGTGTGTATGTGTGTGTGTATGTGTGTGTGTGTATGTATGTGCGTATGTGTCAAATAATGTCACTCATTTTTCTCAGAGATGGCTGGACCGATTTGCCCAAACTTAGTCTCAAATGAAAGGTGCAACCTTCCCATCGGCTGCTATTGAATTTTGGATCGATCGGAATTCTGGTTCCGGAATTACGGGTTTCAGAGTGCGGCCACACAGAAATTTCGCATAAAAACTATAGGAAAAATTAAAAATAGAATTTTTATTTTTGATGCTAAATGTATTCAAGGTGCATAAAACGTCGAGATTTGATGCAAACACGAAAAAAATTTGACGAAGATTCACGTTTTTGGATTTTGCACATTTTTGCCTTTCTCATATAGAAAGGTTATGCAATCACTCTGAAAAACGTCAACCTAATCCCAGCCCGGAGGGCCGAGTGTCATATCCCATTCGACTCAGTTCGTCGAGATCGGAAAAAGTCTGTATGTGTGTGTGTATGTGTGTATGTATGTGTGTGTGTATGTGTGTGTATGTGTGTGTGTGTATGTATGTGCGTATGTGTCAAATAATGTCACTCATTTTTCTCAGAGATGGCTGGACCGATTTGCCCAAACTTAGTCTCAAATGAAAGGTGCAACCTTCCCATCGGCTGCTATTGAATTTTGGATCGATCGGAATTCTGGTTCCGGAATTACGGGTTTCTGAGTGCGGCCACACAGAAATTTCGCATAAAAACTATAGGAAAAATTAAAAATAGAATTTTTATTTTTGATGCTAAATGTATTCAAGGTGCATAAAACGTCGAGATTTGATGCAAACACGAAAAAAATTTGACGAAGATTCACGTTTTTGGATTTTGCACATTTTTGCCTTTCTCATATAGAAAGGTTATGCAATCACTCTGAAAAACGTCAACCTAATCCCAGCCCGGAGGGCCGAGTGTCATATCCCATTCGACTCAGTTCGTCGAGATCGGAAAAAGTCTGTATGTGTGTGTGTATGTGTGTATGTATGTGTGTGTATGTGTGTGTGTATGTGTGTGTGTGTATGTATGTGCGTATATGTCAAATAATGTCACTCATTTTTCTCAGAGATGGCTGGACCGATTTGCCCAAACTTAGTCTCAAATGAAAGGTGCAACCTTCCCATCGGCTGCTATTGAATTTTGGATCGATCGGAATTCTGGTTCCGGAATTACGGGTTTCAGAGTGCGGCCACACAGAAATTTCGCATAAAAACTATAGGAAAAATTAAAAATAGAATTTTTATTTTTGATGCTAAATGTATTCAAGGTGCATAAAACGTCGAGATTTGATGCAAACTCGAAAAAAAAAATTTGACTACGATTCACTTTTTTGGATTTTGGCACATTTTTTGCCTTTCTCATATAGAAAGGTTATGCAATCACTCTGAAAAACGTCAACCCCCCCTAATTTTTTTTCGACTCGTTTAGGGTTTCTGGATTTTAACAGGGGCGTAGTTGATGGTTTACGGAGAGGGGTTACACCCCCCCCTCTACTGTTCGCGCCCCTCCTTTAAAAATCTCCTTAAATCACCCCTCAGACCACCACCCCATCCAGCCCTCATACCCCTCCCTTTCAACCCCATCATCTTTAAACCACCACTGTATCACAAAGCATACCAATTTAAGCTGGGGAGTCGTTCGTTCATGGGACTTTCGCCCTCTTCACATACCCAGCCCCGCATGACAAAATGAGTTAGCAAGCAGATAACATTGATCTAATGATGATTAGGCTAATGGAGTATGATATTTTTTTGTTTCAAGTGTTTCTCTGTCGACACGTAGCTTATCAAGTTCGTGGCTGGCATGCCATTGTGTATAAGTGCAAAGTGTACTAAGAATGTAATGGACATTTCCACAATTATGTTGAACATAAAAAGCCTCCGTGCCATAGTTTAGAGAAATGAGAAAGGCACAATTGCACCGCTAGGTGGATTAAAACAGGTTTTTCTACGAGACATTGTTTAATATTCCACAACGAATATCACGTAACATCGATGACAGAGCAGTGGGATCAAGGCCAAGCTCCCCCTGGGTCATGCAAAACTGAGAAGCAACATCAATTTCGGCACAGAGAACAGACATCCATCTCAAACGTAAAAGTTTAGTAAAAGGAATATCCAATTGTAATTGAGAGGTTACCACCAAAGGTGGTTCTGTCATCATTCCGTTTAATGCGTGCTACTGAGTTGATATCCAAGTGAACGTTATAATTATGGGATATACCAGAATGGTTGTAATGGGCTAGCAAATATTTATTCAAATGACAAACCAAGCATTTTAAACTTGTTTGTTCGAAACTGGACTTAGTTGTAACAATTAAAATCTTAAATTATTTCTGATTATCAAACCAAACAATCTATGATACATACTAACAAATATCTGCTACGGCACAGAAGGGACCACCGGAGAACACCACGGTAACTATCCGAAAGGGGTTTCTTTTTAGTCGCAGGAGAAGTTATAACACTGAAATTATCTGTGGCAATCATGAGCAGACTAAGAGGCCGATTTTATTTACTTTCTTTTTGATTACACGTTAAATGTGCGTAACTCTTATTTGGGTTAATTTAGTTGTACTAAAAGGGTGGTATGCAACACATACTAGAACAGGAATAATAACTGGCAGAATACTTAGTTACAGGGAAATTAGTATTCGTGGACATTACGGTTATCAGCGCTCTCTGAATTAGGTAATAGTCGATGATCCGCTTCAGACCTAGGAGACCCAAGAGGAGATCAGAAACAAGACGGAATCGATGCGAAGTTTTAATTGCATCACTGACGATTTAACACGCGTTGTTAGGAGCTTGATACATTGGACTAGACAAAATAGTGGACTTGACGTTACACACTTCGAGACAAACAGGCGCAAAATTTAGTCCTCCTCCCGAGGACCGGTGTTTACTTGGAAAACAGTTGCTAATTCGTTTGATTTTGCAAATTTTGTCTAGCGGGACGGACCGAGATCCCTTAAGCTCTAAGCTACAGTCCTATCAGCCCACTAACAAAAAATGAAAATGTGGATTAAAGCCGTCAAACATTTTGTAAATACATGTATTTAAAAGAATTATAAAACATACTTAATTTTTTTTTCATTCCTCGGTCACGTTGGGAAGGTGGGGTGGGGGGTTATCAGAAATGCTACGTTATTTACAAAGGGGAGTTTAGAATTTTGTGACGAAATGCTACGATGGGAGAGGGAGGGGTCGGAAAACGCCGAAAAAAGCTACGTCATTTGTGAACGGCCCCTAAACCGATTTATTTCAAACTTTGCATGCATAATCTATGTATAAAATTCCTAACTTCTACGTCGAGTTTTCGACTAGGGTTCGTCGCGATTGCGGTAACTACCGCAACAGCGCGGTATTTACCTCACCCGCACCGCAAAAATCTGCGGTGCGGTGAGACACTTTTTCCCGCAGATGCGGTGCGAGAAAGAGATTTAACCGCGCGGTTTTCCCGCAACCGCACCGCAAAAAATTGATAAAGTGATAATTTTGATTATTCTAAATTGATAAACAGACTGCTATTACGAAAGAAAATCTAGCTGTGTCCGAAATATTTTGACGCAATTATGTTCACCGCATATTTTGGACTAGTTATTTTATACTTCTAAGTAAAAATTCACAAACTAACCATTTCAAATACATAAAATGCAAGATCCAAAAAGAGACAAAATTATTAGATCATTTAAAAACAATAAATTTGTACTCTTAAATCCAATTTAAAAGTGCATCACTTCTCCCGATATCTGTTGAAAATCGTGGAATTATGAATCGTTTTCGGTATCAATATTTCAACTGTGAATTTTGACTAATTTAAAGGAATTAGAGATGAACTAATTATGCTGGGACTTAACCACAACCCAAACAATACAATTATCTTCATAAAACCAAACGAATTTGAAGTAATTGGCAGTAAAGGATAAAAATGTATGAAAGCGTCCAAAATAAGGAGCGGTCTAAATTAGGATGATTATTCTATCATTCGTTCATCAAAATCGTATCTCTATCTTCTTTGATTGCTGTGTAAATTCAATGTGAATTTTTCTGCAGTCAATTTTATTGGACTCTTTCTCAAAAAGTATGCTACATAACTTTTTTTCGCGTACTTTCATTCAAATTTACTATAATTTTCTACCAAATTAAGTTCTAATATATTTCAGTTGAGACTATTTTGTATCTTTTTTGCCAAATACCACATAGTTTGACTCCCGTTCACTTCAATTGGAGTTTTTGCCATTGGCTCTTTGGGAAAATATTAGAGGAAAATACATTAAATGCTAGAACTTTCGAACTAGCATTTAGAAAATTAAACTTCATGCATTTTTAAAGGGAGCAATCTTAGTTTTTGACATCTGTTTCTTGAAGAATGCGGAAGTTAGAGTTTTGGGATATTTTGTTCGTAAAACCCACTATTTTTAAAAATCATTTCTGCTGTATTCCACAAATCATACATTTTTGCAGTTTTTCTAATGTTCAACAATTCTGGACCGGTTGAGACCGGACTCCTGATTAGATGTAATGTATAGAGCAATTTTTTTGTCAAATATGGCGTCGTTCTTATTGATGAAATACATGTTTTTATTTCACTGTATTGGAATATATGCGCTACTATATAGAAGTACTGGTATTTCGACTTTAAATTTTTTGGGTGGAATTCCTTTAAGAATGAAAGGTGGTTTTTACTGCGTAAATGCGAATATCATCCATTTCATTTTCATATGTCAAAAATTTTGAAAATATGAAAATTTAAAGAAAAAATATGCAACTTCATTTCATATTACATTTTTATTCCACTTTTTTCAATTAATGAAGGGTTGTTAAAATAAATGTTTTCCTATTACTGCAGTAGAACGTTTTTGAATGTATAATGTTTGCCTTAAAATGTACCTAATTTTATTAATAGAAAATGTAAAAGTTGATTTTTTTCATAAACATTACATTCTGAGGAGTCTCTTAAAGCTAAATTTCGTATGAATAAGAATAACATTTTATTATATATAGTTACACAAATGAACAATTTTTCAACACTATTTTTAAAAATATAAGAAATTTACCGCATTACCGCGCGGTACGGTAAATAAAGTGCGGTTGCAGTAAGCGGTGCGGTTTTATTATTTTTTGCGGTAGCGGTGCGGACAATTCATTTACCGCCCACATCCGCACCGCGACGAACCCTAACTCATACAATAGCGGATTTTTATGTGGAAATAGTAATTTTTATCTCAAATGGACCGGCGGTACGACACTAGCCTGATAAACCAGTCGTCATAAGTTCGAGTCACAAAGATGGATTCTTAGTGTCAGTAGTATCGTAACACTAACCGTGTAATGTCCTATCCATTAGGAAGACAGGGGCAGTGAATCAACTAATACCATATTTTCCACATTACAATCGTTACGAATATGTCAACAATTTCAAAGACTTAAATGTTCATAAAAACGCACACAATGTGAATCACAGCCCCGAAAAAGCAACTCAATGAGTCGAACCGGGAAGTTTTCCCAATTATTGGAAGAAGGTCAAGTGACACAGTTCTTGATTACAATTTAGTAGAAATTAAACCAATTACATTTTTAGGGACTTGAATGCACTGACCTGATATATTTCCGTGTCTCATTATCACACTAGGATAAATATATTCCATAAGAGTTCTCAGTTTGAAGTTTTCCAAGCACACTTCTTAGAATCTATAGGGATTCCTACTAAATGTGATTGAAGCTGATACGTCAGCTCCATTGTATAGTTTGCATATTTAAAAAAAAGTCAAGCTAAAACTTTGTTTTTATATTGCTGTGCTTCGTCTACAATGTGTAAACATATAATGAGGCATTCTTTCGGAAGCTGGCATTATGCAAATAGAAGTTTCAAGAGATGTGCTGGGAAAACTTTGGAAATAAGTTTTGAGTCACTCCAATAATAATATACTAACAACAACATCCCTGGATTGCATAACCAGAACTATCCAGTAACTGGTCAGTGGCAAGTCATTTCTAGGCAGTTAAAGAAAATCGACAGTAGTTAAAGTAACAAAATGAATCTATTGCTCTAATACCTTAATCTTCCACACTCGACACGTTTTACCACACACTCACTCACCAAACGATTCAATTTGTGCAAATTGTCACTCACCTAGTATATCAACCATTAAAAGTTTCCACAAATCGATCACATATGCCATTCACTAGTGTTTACTAACAACTAAAATGCTCACAATTCATAGACTCATACTTTTTATCATACCTTTCACCTTGCTGTACGCAAACGAATCGCGACTAGTTTTTACTATAGGGGAAATAAATAAAGTACATTGAACTAGGAGAAAACAAATATTCGCAGTTTTTTATAGTCGGAAAAAATACCCGTAAAAACTAAAAACAAAAATTGAAATAAAAGGTTAACTTTGACGGAAACAAAATACTATTTAAAAAAAATTATATTTAAAGCAAAGAAACTGAACAGAGTACTATAAAGTAACATTAAAAAGGGAAGAGAATACGTTTATATACATAGGAATAACAACAACAAAAGCAGATATCGTTTTAGACGGAGAGAGAGTCAAATAACAATAAAAAAAACAGACACAACAGAACAAAACAAAAAATAAGAAAAACGAAAATGTTAATTTTAAGATGGGCGAAATTTGTTTAAAGAGATTTTTGTACAATTTTACTCGAGAACGTGAGCCGATTTTGAGAAACTTAAAAACATTTAGTAAATAAATAGAGCGGCAAAAGTGTTATAGGTAAAGTAGCTGGCCCGTTAGTTTTTTTATTACTGTTATCACTGTATGTCTGCAGAATTCGTGCCCGTCCTCCGTATCGGGTTCAGCAGAACAAAAGTGGCTCAAAAGGAAAAAAAAATGATAAAAGGAAGCTGAATTGTTGTAGACAATTAATGACGGGCAAATAAATAAGGGAGGACAGCCGCACAGCCGAGACATTTCTGGTGATTGATTACACAAAACGACTACAATTATACCCGTAGGTTCGGAGTTGTCGGATGAGCTGTGTTCAACAACTGCTAGTGTCACCCAGAGTAACATAGAGCAATGCGGCGTTAATGTGTGAAAATTTCAGTCCGTACGTCAGCATATGTATGCGAAAAAAAGCGATTTTATTGTAAATGAGAACAGAAAAAAGAATAGTGAAAAATAAAAATATAAATCTGTAAAATAAAACAACTGTATTATTTTTATTATTTTATCGGTTCGCACATCATATCGCTAGAGAATGTTTCAATATTTATGTAAGTACATATCCAGTTTTTCACGTATAAAAGCGGTTAAACTTATTAATAAGACAGTCTTAATTTTGTTTGCACCAGCTTGACAGCAACACTCCGTTGAGAATACTTGAGCGTATAACAAATTGAACTAACATAGGATAATTATCTCTGACCCTGAGTGCATATAAAGAGAGTAAAGACAACTGTCATGATTATCTGTCAGCATGAAGCGAACACACGACCTCTCAAAATACATGGATTAGACTCGGTTAGAATGACAAATAATCATTGTTCCATTTTTGACAGTTGGCGTCACGCTCTTTCTACACACTCAGCTTTGACCGTGTTTGTTAACTCATACGACTGAGCTGTTTCGTGTCGCCTTTATATCGCATCAAACCATCAATGGTGTACGGTACAGCCGGAAGAGAGTAATTCTGAGAACGATAACAAAAAATAAAAGGGGTCGTTAGATCTGTGGAGATCGCAGCTTACCAGTATATCCCGAACCAGAACATTCGATCATCTTCCTCGGACCCAAATGGGATCCAAAAGATCTGGCAGAATAATACTCAACGCATTCCCAGACAACATGTTCGATATCGTGACAACCGTCGCCACAAATACAGATACCGCTATTCGCGAGCTTATAGCGTTATAGATGAGCGTCTAGCGTGTATTGTGTTGTGTTTATGAGGACACATAATAAACGCGTGGTTATACATTTAATATCTCTTTATTTCTCCCTTCTTATTCGCTAACCGTGCTCCCAGATCCAACATAACATTTTCTCCTTTTCTCAAAATCAAGACAAGTATTATATAAAACGTTTACTACATACCATAGTCTTGGTATTTTACCGGAACTTTAGATTGACGCCTAGGACGTATTGAAACCACCGCAGGGTCTGTGATACGAGTAGGAGAGAGTTCGGTTTGCTTACGGTCCACTTCATCTAATCCTTGTAATTGGGTTCTTCCTTCAATTATGGATGTTGAATCAGCCGAACCTGTTCCGTCCTGTGTACCTGTAGAACTTATCTGCCCACTCTGCGGATTACTCGAGTCTTGGTGGATCCTCTTCAAGTGCGAAGAATTTCTGCGGAATATCTCTCCTTCTTCAGTTCGAATTGTTACGCTGTTCCCATTTCTACCGATCACCACTACCGGTTTTGGATGAAAGTTCGGAGCTAGCTTGTTCAGTCTATGTTGGTTTTTCATTAGGACCTGATCTCGAACGACAACGAAATTTGATTCCAGTTCATTGACCCTTTTGTCGCGATACATTGTTGCGTGATACTTGTGAATCAGGTCTCGGTCCCTGACCTCGTCCCTTAATATTGGGTTATCGCTCACTTGTGAAAACTTGTCTCTGAACCTTCTGCCGAACATTAACTCGGCTGGTGATATGCCTGCAACAGAATAAGGTGTGACCGTGTACATGTACAGGTTTTCTCGTAGACAACGTTCCAAAATTTCTCCTTTCATCTGTCCAATTCCTAGCGCTTTCAGGATCGACCGGTTTTGCGGCTCCACTTCAACATTTTCGGCTGGCGAGAAATTAGCTGAGTTGTCTGTAATCAACACGTCTGGCTGTCTAAGCCAAGTAAAAATTCGCTCCAGTTGCCATATGATCAACGCAGATGTCGTGGTAGACATTATTTCCACAGCACAATACCGGCTATAGTAGTCTACTAGAACAAAAAGAAATTTGCCGTTAGGAAGTGGCCAGAGAAAATCTCCGCTCAGATGACTCCAAGGCTTCGCTGGCATAGCTCGAATTTGAAATGGCTCTGGATTAGGACTTCTTCCAACTGCTTGGCATTCTCAACACATTTTGCACCTTTTCTCCGCGTCCTATTCCTGGCCACCACACGGATGCTCGTAATCGACGTTTCATTTTATTACTGCCTGGATGCCCGCTATGAGCAGGTTCCAAAACTTTTGCGCGAAGTCTTTCTGGAATCACTATTTTATTCAATCTCAAAATAATTTTATTCATACAGCTTAGTTCGTCTTGAAATGGCAGATATCGCTTCAGTTCACTGCTCCATTTTCCTGAGTTGATTGCATCACGTACTTTCCGGAACTCTTCATCATCTTCTAACCTTTGGATGACTTCCGTCATCGACATCGTCAATAATAATGGCACATAGATCACCTTCACAATCACGATCACTGCTACGATATGCACTACATTGCGCCAATCGCGACAACGGATCAACTATGTTGGTTTTTCCAGGAGCATACACTAGTTTATACCGATATCCTTGTAGTTGAAGCACCCATCTTTGCTGGCGGGTGTTGGGAGCGGAGTCGACAGAAAATATTTTGACCAACGGTTTATGATCTGTGACCACTGTGAAGTCTTTCCCTCACAGATACGTCTCAAAACGGCCTATTCCCCAGTAAATTGCCATTGCTTCTTTATCTAACACGGAGTATTTATGTTCATTTTTAGACAAACTCCTACTGGCGTAGCTTATTACCTGGCGTTTACCCTCATCACTCTGCAGTAGAACAGCCCCCAGACCTGTCGCGCTTGCATCGACGACTAGCGTAGTATTGCATTCCGCGTTATAGAATCACAGATGTTGCGGATTGGAAAGAGCTTCCTTAATTTTGACGAATGATTTATTTGCTTCGTCAGTTCACTGAAATTTGACTCCTTTAGGTATAATTTCGCGGAGCGGCGTAGTAATAGTCGACCAATTTGGGATGAATTTGCCCACATAATCGGGTGCAGGCCAACGGCAACGGGCTGAAAAGAAAAAAATTAACAAGCCCTAAAATTTAATCGTTTGAAACGATAGTACCCCTTCGTAGTAACAAACGTAGTGATTTCCCGTGACTCCGGATCGAGTTCCAACTGATGAAATGCTTGGTTTAAGTCTATCTTCGAGAAATATTTACAACCATTCAAATACGGCATCAGCACTGAGGAATGATGGCAGCATTTGCTCTGCGCATGTCCACTTGGAGACACCTCTAAATCATGTCCAAATTAAGCCATTTTTGGCGAAAGTTCTTAAATTCACACCTAGAACAAAAATATGAGCTGACCCATGTATATTTCAAAACCTTTTCAAAATGTGGAGAGGTCTAATGTCCACGCATAACCGTACTCTGCGTCCACCATCTTTAGGTGTCACAACAAAAGGGGATACGCAGGTGATCTTACCTGTAACTGATTCGATAATACCTTGCTCAAGGAGATTCTGGATTTCCTCATCCACGGTTTTTTGTAGCGGTATTGGAAATCGTCGACATGGTTGCTGTACGGAGTATATTTTCCGATCAATATTGATTGTCACCAACAAATCCTTTACTTTTCCAATTGTCACTGATTTTTCTTCCGTAATTTTCAACACGTCGCAATTGATGTTCAGCACTCCAAGGTCAATTGAAGACGTTTTCCCAGCAAGCTTGCGCCTTGGCCCTTGACTACGAAGATTTCACGGTGCACCATTAAAGATCCGTGTCCATTCGTTTTCGAGCTCTCCATCGAAACAGAGGTTGTTTTTTTCTAGTCCGTAGTGCTGTGTGAGGCGATAAAGAATATTGTTAATCCGCATTCAAGGTTATTTTGCCAGTTCGGTTCGGTCCTCAGTCTTTTGTTCGCGTGTGAGGATTAAACAATAGCCAGCTGTATAAGCTGGATCGGTTCGTCGTTGGACACCAGTTTAAAGCTAAGTGGTTTTTATCTTTTGTAACACATTTTTTGCTTTCTTCCGTCTGCGCGGGCGCTGACCCCGTGCGTTGACGTTTTCTATGGTTCCCTCTCCGGATGGTCAAATGAAGGTTGAATCGGGTTCAACTTCTAAGGCTCCCCCCCCCCCCCCCCCCGGCCCAAATGCTATCCAGAACTCTCAACTGGTCCATTTGTGGTCTTCTTTCGGCCCAAGACTAAATCACTGAATCTTCTTCAGATTTCTAGAGACCTGACGGAACGGTTCTCGGCTGTGACCGAAATTTCAAAGGTCCGCTCGGACAAGATAAGGGTGTTGCTAGCCGACTCAAAGCAGGCAAACGATATTGCTTGCTGTGAGCACTTTACGCGGGATTATAACGTGTATATTCCGGCTGTAAGAGTACAATCCGAAGGCGTCGTAACCGATGAGAGTTTGACGTGCGAGGATCTGCTGAAGTACGGGGTTGGCCGATTCAGAGATCGCTTACTTCAGCCAGTTAAAATACTTGAGTGCAAACGTTTGCACTCAGTAGTAGTTACGGGGGATGGTTCAAAAACATACCCCCAATCAAACTCTTATCGGGTTACCTTCGCTGGTACCGCTTTGCCAAATTTCGTCCTCTTGCACAAGGTTCGTCTGCCTGTGCGTCTGTTTGTGCCGCGGGTCATGAATTGCACAAAGTGTAAACAACTGGGTCACACAGCCACCCATTGTAGCAATAAGGCCCGCTGTGGAAAATGCGGGGAGAATCATCTAGATAATTCGTGCAGTAGACAAGCCGAAAAGTGTCCTTACTGTGCGGAGAGTCTGCATGATATCTCGGCATGTCCCGCGTACAAACTACGCGGGGAAAAACTGAAACGTTCCCTTGCGGGACGATCCAAACATTCTTTCGCAGAAATGTTAAAGAATGCTACGCCACCATCCTCAGCAAACATCTATACTCACTTGCCTCCTAACGAGGGCGAGGCTGGTAACCCACAAGAGGGAACATCTACTAGGGTGCCTAGAATTTATAGGAAGAGGAGGAACATTTCCTCTCGTAAAGTTCCTTGTAAAGGCTGTAACGAGTACATTATTGTAAATATGTAAATATGTAATTATAATTTAATTTAGTTTCGTTTAATATTATTAATATTTAATTTTCGTTATTCATGTTTACCGCGTTCATAAAATCGAGCTGCTACGGTAGCGCGAGAGAGACTTCTTTAAAATAGACTTGCTATAATCCACTTGAGTTACCACCGTTCTTCGCACGCGCCAATTTGTAGTTTGCTTTGCCTAGCGTCGCTACCGATGGGAGTGTAATTTGGCTACCGAAAGAGGCTATCGACCTTATCAAGAGTTCACGAACCCTTGCATCCTTCGGTGAAGAGTCTGTTTCACTCTGATGGCTGGCAAGCGACAGGCTGGCACACTTGAAGCCACCCGTAGAAATGAGATGCTGTTATGCAGCTGGGGAAACTCGGGACTGTTAATGCGAATTCGAGAATGTCGCTATTGTCCACTTCGTGGAAAATACGTCAGATCCGCTAACGAAGACCTTCAAACCGCGGTTAATCTGAGGATTCTCAAAGCCCAATAAACCACTTTGAACTAATCAGTGGAAGAGGCAAGAGTGGTTCGTCATTTGTTCGCGCCGTGATGTGTTCAGCGTGGTAATTAAATTCGGCCTTAAAAGTTTCACCAAGTTCAATAATCAGTTTCCCTTCCCTAACAGAATAGCAATTGATAGTGCAACCCAAATTAGCTTGGCGATTCTTGTGTGCGCGCCGAAGAAGATTTTAAGGTAAACCCGTAATTTTGGTTACCAAAAAAATGTGCTTGTGCTTATTTGTTCCCGTGCAACGGCAATCTATTTCACAGGTTCGTGGCAGCCGTCGAACGTCCAAAGCATCACATCTCCTCGTTGGTAACCACTCTTGACCCCACGGTTCGTCTCAAGGTTGGTCCCGGTGGTACACGTGGCCGGAAGAAGGCAGCATCCGTCAAACCGCGCCTTGGCAGGACCATTCGACTACCGAAACGCAGTACCAGCACACCCAGTACATTTTCCGGTGACGACCGGGAGATTTGGCGGCACTACCCCGCCAGCAGTCCACGAATCGGCGGTGAAGACTATCGTCGTACATTAGGCACGATCAGGAGTGATCGCACGTCGCATCAGCAGCAGCAGCAGTAGAAGGAATCGCCGTCTCCCGCCCAACATCGTCACGTAAAACCTAGGTCGTGAGTAGAGTGTTTTTATGTTTGTGATGTCCATGCGCATGGGGTCACCATAGACGGCCGTACCCTACCGTCAAATTTTGCCATCCGTGGCTCGCCCATATAGATTGCCGTTCAATTAGCACAGCACTGAACAAAGCACACCTCGAGAGGACGCACAATAGGTAGTATTGCGTCGCACTAGATAGGAGAGAGGATGATTGAAGGGAAGGGAAAACTGCCTAGCTAGGTTGAAACGAATATCGGAATGGGAAACGGAAGGAGGACTGTATAAATAAATGTATTGATGTAGCGAAAATGTGCTGTTTGCGATATAGCAGAAAAATGCATCCCGTAGGGTAAATGTACTGATTGTCGTCTTGGTGAAGTTTTTCAGTTCTAGTTAAATCGTGTCGTGTTAGTTTTTTTGGTTGTTTTGTTTTTTACTGGGGAGGTTGGCCCCGATACCATCCGGAATCACTCTCTAGTCGAACTCTGGTTGATCGAATTGGCGGTTTGGACTTTGCCAGTGATGATAACAACCCGCGAGTGTAATCTTCGTTTCGGAATAAATTCGCATTAGCCGTTTCGGATTATCTTTGGCTCGTATAGCACGCGGATCATCGACGCGGACGGACTGTGTCTCCAGCTAACTTGCTTCCTTCCTAAAGAGAGGAAAACCAGAACCTTCTCCCGAGGGGTCTCACTAGGCCGGGCAGCTCTATAACAGGTGGGTGGTCTCTCAACTGAGAGTGGCGCATAAACCACCCACTTACCTACCTCGGAAGCTCGTTAGGCTGGCCAGGTACATTGGCGCCCAACGTGGGGCTTTTAGTTTCGTTGCAGCCAAGGTACATTGGCGCCCAACAATACCAGGCTTTTAGTTTCGTTGCAGCCAAGTCACATTGGCACCCAACAAAACTAGTTTTTTTTAGTTTTCTTACCAATTTCGATTGGTGTTCAAAGAAAACGAAAATTTCTGTGCAATACAGGTTGGCGAAGAAAGAAGTTTTTTTGTGTGGTAACTTTTCCTCTGAAAAGGGGACTTTTCTCAATTGTACATATCATTTCCATTATTTAGTTAATCCATATTATATATTTGTTATTTGCATGTTAATTTATTTTTTCCAATCATTACATTATATTTTCTTTGTTATTTATTGGTTATCCTAATATAATCTAAGCTTTTTCGCATTTATAATTACATTATACGTACGCCTACATCACCTTATTACTTGCTATAACGGGGTGAATGCTACAAAATGAATCGACTTTTCCCACACGCGGAAGATCTCAATCAAGAAGAAGTTGACTATGAATTAATGATTCGTGGGCAACCAGAAGAGGTATTTAAACTTGACTTACCAGGGAAACAAAGGCAGCTAAGAAATTTGTTCAGGGAAGATCAACAGGAATGTCGAAACTATCGGTCATCTCTGAATATCAGGGACGAGGGCCCGTATATAGAAGGAAGAATCGTGAATTTAGAGAAGGCATTGTCGAGAAAGGTGGAACCGAAATTAGAATCTAGAGTACTGCATTACTGGTATCGGGTGAAACGGTGTTTGGCTTCCAGTGAAGAAGAAAAGAAAGAGAGGAGGGAGCTAACACGACGAATTGAGAAGGTTATGGTAGATTTTCAGTTTGGACCACCGCTGTCCCCGTATAAGGACCAAATTAACAACATTATCCAAGGGGCCGAAGGGGGTACAGCCATGTCAAATCAGGTAGGCGGGTTTACACTGCCGACAAACCAGGGGACTCAGGAATTCATCCTCCAAAATCCGCCAGACACGTCGAAGGGGGCAGTCCAAAAACAAACTCCATTGATTGATGGCCCGATGATCACGGTTTCACCGGAAGAATGGACGAATATGAAAAAGACACTGGTAGAGCTGATGGAACAGGTCAAAACCAACAACGTGCGGAACACAAGAAGTGGGTTTCATGAAGCTACGAACTGGGAAACACAACGCCACGAAAGAGAAGAGATGCGCGGCATCGACCAGGGAAGAACCCGCCAGGATAGAGTTCAACCCCCGCGCGACCAATTGCCAGGTTTCTCGGGACAGGACCAGGATACTGAATCGAGCGACAACGAAGATGGAAGGCGACGACGTCAGTGGAACAGAAACAGCGTAGAAGACGAGTGGTCCAGTCACGGAAGCTATCGATCGACAAGACAGTTGGGTTGGCAACCCGATATCCCACAACGCAGAACGAGACATGGTAGACGAGATGAAGGGTATGGACGCGTGGAAAAATGGAAGTTGCGATTCACGGGAGAGTCAAGGTCCCTAACAGTAGAAAACTTTCTATACAAGGCGAGAAAGTTAGCAGAACGGGAGGGTGTATCCAAGCAAATCTTACTGAGAGACATCCATATGCTACTCGAGGGGGCTGCGTCGGACTGGTTCTTTACATACGTGGACGACCTGGACACATGGGAGGTATTTGAAACGAACATCACCTACCGGTTCGGGAACCCGAACAAGGACCAGGGGATTCGGTCCAAAATCCAAGAGCGCAAGCAACTGCGGGGAGAATCGTTTATCGCTTTCGTGACAGAGATCGAGAAGCTGAACCGAATGTTATCCAAACCACTTTCGAGGCGAAGAAAATTCGAAGTGATTTGGGATAATATGCGGCAGCATTACAGATCAAAAATCTCGATCGTCGAAATAAAGGATTTGCAGCATCTCATTCGGCTTAACTATCGTATCGATGCAGCAGACCCGCAAATGCAACAGACAACGATAGATAATCAAGCACGCCGCCCGATCAATCAGATCGATGCAGATTGCAGCGACTATGATAGTGAGCATTCCGCGCCTCTGAACATGATGAGAAGTCGACCTAGCAGGGAACCCGCATCATCCTCCGGCACGAGACCAACCTCTCGCCAATCCCGCGATCTACCGGTGAGAATATATCAATCGAATCAGCAGCAGGTACCAATGAAATGTTGGAACTGCCAGGACGAAGGGCATGGTTGGAGGCAGTGCACTAAACCAAGGTTGATTTTTTGCTACGGCTGCGGAAATTTGGGGAGAACAATCCGCAATTGTGAGCGGTGCTCGAGCACTTCCGGTTCCAGAACCAATCAATCGCACCAGGGAAACGAATAAAGGGGTGGGAGTCAGGGAATTCGAGCACCCCGACTGATAGTGAAATTCCCGATTTGATACGACAAAATATGACATACGATCCATTACTGCAAGTGTATCATATAAAAATACGAGTGAGTAGATGCCCACATCTTAGAGTGAAAATATTTGAAACAGAGATAGAGGCCCTTTTAGATTCTGGGGCAGGGATAAGCGTATTGAACTCCCTTGATTTAGTTGAGCGATACGGCTTGAAGATTCAGCCGGCATCGATCCGTGTCTCCACCGCAGACGGCACAAATTACAAGTGTCTGGGGTTTTTGAACATACCGTTCACATATAAGGGGTTGACTAGGGTAATACCAACCATTGTGGTTCCGGAAATTTCTAGGGAACTGATTCTGGGGGCAGATTTTTGGGAAACCTTTAAGATAAAACCCATGATTGATTTGGGAAAGGGACCGGAAGAACTAGAGACCGTTAACTCGAAGAATGAATCGCTACTGTGCTTCACGATTGAACCTTCTGAGATCCCACCAGAGGAAGTAATCAACGAGGAATACGACGAAACTCTGGACATACCGGTATACGAAGGCCCTATCGATTCAACTCCAGATCCGGAAAGCATCGAAACGGAGCACACTCTCACGACGGAGCAACGAAAACAACTGACGGAAGTAATCAAAAGCTTCGAGCTGACGTCCACTGGGAAACTCGGAAGAACACACTTGATAGAACACGAAATAACGCTAAGAGAAGGAGCCGTACCGCGCAACCCACCGATTTACCGATGCTCGCCGTATGTCCAAGATGCGGTGAATCTGGAAGTGCAGCGCTTCAAGGAATTGGATGCCATCGAGGAATGCTACTCCGAGTGGACCAATCCCCTGGTACCCGTGCGTAAGAAAAACGGTAAAGTTAGGGTGTGTTTAGATTCGAGGAAGATCAACAAACTGACGATTAAAGACACTTACCCAATGCGGAATATGCAAGACATATTCCGACGATTGGGAAAGGCAAAATATTTCTCTGTGATCGACCTCAAAGACGCCTACTTTCAGATCCCACTGAAAGAGGAAAGTCGAAATCTCACAGCTTTCCGCACAGCAGAGGGGGTTTTTCGATTCAAGGTGTTACCTTTTGGACTAATTAATGCTCCATTCACTATGTCCCGTCTAATGGCGAAAGCGATAGGATTTGATTTAGAACCTAGAGTCTTCGTCTATCTAGACGACATAGTTATTGCAGCAGAAACGTTCGAGGAACATTTAAAGCTGCTACGAATCGTCGCGGAACGTCTTCGGAAAGCAGGTTTGACCATATCGCTTGATAAGTCCAGATTCTGCCGTAAACAGGTAATGTATCTAGGGTACCTGTTAAGCGAAAACGGCGTGGCAATAGACAGTACTCGAATTCAACCAATTCTTGACTATTCTCGACCCAAGACTCAACAAGATATCCGGAGGCTGATGGGGTTGGCAGGTTTCTACCAACGGTTCATTAAGGACTACAGCAGAATGACCGCTCCGATCTCAGACTTGCTGACCAAAGAAAATAAGAGGTTTACCTGGACAAAGGAAGCCGAAGATGGGTTCAACGAATTGAAGTCAGTTCTAACTTCAGCACCAATCCTCGGAAATCCAGATTTTTCTAAAATGTTCACTATTGAGTCAGACGCGTCTGATCGAGCGATAGGCGCCGCTTTGGTTCAAGAACAAGATGGAGTAAACCGCGTGATAAGCTACTTCAGCAAAAAGCTGAACCGAGCACAACGTCGCTACTCCGCAGTGGAAAAAGAATGCCTTGGAGTATTGTCGGCCATTCACCATTTCCGACATTATGTAGAAGGAACGAAATTCCGGGTCGTCACTGACGCCAGAAGCCTGCTGTGGCTGTTCAACCTCGGTACAGAGACCGGCAACGCTAAGTTGCTGCGATGGGCATTGCGCATACAAGCGTACGATTTCGACCTGGAATATCGAAAAGGCAAGGCGAATATCCTGGCAGATTGCCTATCTCGATCGATAGCAGTAGACACCATCACTTTGATGCAGGTCGACCCCGACTATGAGGATCTGGTCGAAGAAATACGAGGTGATCCAGCGAAACACAGCGACCGGAAAGTAATCGACGGGAAGGTATTCCAGTATGTAAAGACCGGCAGTCGACAGAGCGACCCACGGTTTGCTTGGAAGTACTACCCCCCGAAGGACAAACGGCAAGAAATTGTGCAGAAGGAACACAATAAAGCGCATTTCGGTTTCGACAAGACCTTGGCTTCCGTGAAGGAGCACTTCCATTGGCCGAAAATGAGCGACGACGTCCGTAAATACTGCCGAGAATGCCTACGATGTCAGACGAGTAAGTCGGGGAATGTGAACGTCACACCGCCGATGGGGGCACAGAAGCCAGTCGAGTATCCGTGGCAGTTCGTGACATTGGACTACATTGGACCATTACCGCCGTCTGGACGAAATCGAAACACCTGTCTTCTTGTTGCCACCGACGTGTTCAGCAAATTTATCCTGGTTCAACCGTTTCGAGAGGCGAAGGCTAATTCCCTGGTAGATTTCGTCGAAAACATGATCTTCCGACTGTTCGGGACACCGGAGATCGTGTTGACAGACAATGGCTCCCAGTTCGTATCAAAGGCGTTCAAAGACCTGTTGGAATCCTACCACGTTTCGCACTGGTTGACGCCCGCCTACCACCCACAGGTTAATAACACGGAGAGAGTCAACCGAGTTATAACAACTGCTATTCGGGCCACATTGAAAAAGAGCCACAATCACTGGGCGGACGATATACACGATATCGCAGATGCAATACGGAATGCAGTACATAACTCAACTAAATACAACCCGTACTTCGTCGTGTTTGGTAGGAATAAAATTTCTGACGGACGAGAATACAGCCACGTACGCGATAGTTACCAGCAAAACGAAGAAGGGGGGAAAGCAGTGTCAGAAAGGAGGAAGGCACTGTTCGAGGAAGTTAAGACCAACCTGGCTACGGCGTACCAAAGACATGCCAAAACGTACAACCTTCGGTCCAACCCACAATGTGTAACTTATACGGTGGGGGAGAAAGTGCTCAAGCAAACGTTTGACCTGTCGGATAAGGGGAAGGGATTTTGCAAAAAGCTAGCTCCAAAATACGAACCTGCGATAGTCCGCAAAATCCTTGGGTCCCACACGTATGAGCTAGAAGATCTGACCGGGAAAAGGTTTGGGGTCTACTTTGCCAATAGGCTGAAGAAGATGCACTCTTCTCATCCAAGCCATTAAGTGGAACTATTCCGAGCTATGTACCTCCGAATGGAGCGACCACAG
Source organism: Topomyia yanbarensis (assembly GCF_030247195.1). Lineage (NCBI taxonomy): Eukaryota > Metazoa > Arthropoda > Insecta > Diptera > Culicidae > Topomyia > Topomyia yanbarensis. The sequence goes on from NC_080670.1 coordinate 142,535,472, forward strand.
ATTACGATGAGCAAGAAAACACCGTTAAGGGTAACTAGCATCTTAGGACAATCTTGAAGAACTCGTACAGGAACGTCTCAGGACAGACCTGTTCTTGTAGATACCAAGATTGACCTTAATTAGCTAAAGTTGTTTACCAGCTACGAATATGCTTCCACGAAGACCATTAATCAATCACGATTTATTAAAAAAAAATATGAATGGTTAAACCACACATCAGCCTTCAAGGTAGAAGTAACGACCAGATAACAAAAGAGTCGCGAAGCGTTTCGAAGGACGAATGTAAATAGTCTGTATATAGTAGGTTAGTTTATTAATATATTTCTTCCCTATCGTAAATTTTTTAATATTAATGTTTAGTAATAACTGTTAGTTTTAATACTCTAAAATACTCGCGATTATCCAACGATGGTCGAAACCCATTCGGCATCCTTCCTTCCTTCAGGGAATATTTGCCATCAAGAATGTAAATAAGCTGCATACTCCTTTCCATTCGAAGGGACATTTGCCCGTTGTATATATTGTTTTTGTTGTTGTTTTTTTGTTGATGATTCGTCTTCCTACGTAGAAGAAATGTATATTAGATTTGTTTCAAAACACATACCTTAAGAGCTTCTCTCTATAGTGCGCGATTTATCCCTCGTAGGAACATATTCGGGTTTAAGTAGCCAAACCTTTTCTCGTTCATTTTCCATCGTATCCTATACCGCATCCTTTCCTTCCTGGTTCCCATACATCAACAATCTCCTTTTTACATCCTGGTGTTTACATATCCTATCCACTTCCACTTCCATACACCGAAATATCCTGTCCTGCTGTCACATATGCTCAAATCCTTCCTCTTGCCATATATTGAAATATCCACTCCTGTTCACATCCATGTAGTTTTTTTTTCAATCGCAACTTAGTTTCTCTTTCATCCAACTTCTTTTTTTCATGATCTTCGTAGTATTCCTGTCATCAATTTAACCTTAGATTTTCCATCATTCCAATCGTATATTTTCCTTAGCCAGTCCCGTCCTTCATCAAATTTCCATCCCTTATCCTTCATCCAAATTGCATAATTTCCTCAGCCAGTTCCTTCCTTCCTTACCCATCCGTTCCTTCCACGCTAGCAGAGTATCGATCTCCCCCCAGGCACGGTCGGTCCTAACCTGAAAAAAAAAGAAACAACCTTTACACCTGATTTGGAACACATACCAGATTGTACTATCCGTTTTTCCGCAGTGGTCGGTCCACCATTTCCTTCTCGGACACGATGCTTTTTTTCCCTGGATCAATTTTTTCTCGCGATTCCGATCGAGTTTTCCGTCGGAACAACCTCGCACACACGATTCTTTTTCACATTTGACACTTTTTCTCTTTTGACGTTTCTTCTAAGATGCTGTTGAGCTTGTATGTTAGGTAGACCGGTAATGATCGCGTGTCGGAATACGTAACGTAGATGGATTCTGATGCGGTTGGTATGTGAGGGGTGCGTGAATGAGTTTGTTTTCGTGTGAATATTTTTCTTGAAGAATTTTGTTATCGGACAAGTTCTGGTGTTTAAAAATTCTTTTAAGATAGTTTTTCGTTTCGAGGTCGTAATTCACATTAATTGCAGAGATGCTTCTCTGTGTGGTGAATTGCGGTTCGGAACAGGTTTATTTTGTGAGGAAAGTTTGTACCCTATAATCTCGCTGCATGCTGGGGCAGGGTTACAAACTGGACTCACTAGTCCCAGTGTTTCACGTAGGTGAAATATTTCGAGAGTATTGTCTTCGCGAATCGGTACGTCCTGGTGTAGAAGATAATATTCCGGTCATTATTTCTGTGAGCTTGCTCAAGGTTTGTCGACACCTTTGAGTTGAAGCTAAATTTTTGTACTTTGTTTGAATGTGGGTTTGAATGGGAGGTATGAATGCGCTGTGCGAACGGTTTCAACAGTTATCGAGAAAGGGCGTTTATTAACTTTTTTTGTGAGATTTGTTTCTTTTGTCAAGCACTTTACACGTTATAGCTATAGTTGGTGTGGCCTAAAGTTATATTTCAGATTTTATTAGTTCAACTTTTGCTGGAGACTGGAGACGAATGTCGATGATAGTCAGTGGCAGGCCTTATCTGTGATGGACAAGGTGCTGTAAATAGAGAATGAGCCAACTTCGTTGGTGATGACCATATATGACCCCAAAAGTTGAACATGATTTTTGAATGCGACTTGATGTGGCCTACGAAAATTTGATTGGTGTATTCTTTCCAATCAAATTTTCGTAAATTTAGTAGGGAATGATGTAACGAGTACATTATTGTAAATATGTAAATGTGTAATTATAATTTAATTTAGTTTCGTTTAATATTATTAATATTTAATTTTCGTTATTCATGTTTACCGCGTTCATAAAATCGAGCTGCTACGGTAGCGCGAGAGAGACTTCTTTAAAATAGACTTGCTATAATCCACTTGAGTTACCACCGTTCTTCGCACGCGCCAATTTGTAGTTTGCTTTGCCTAGCGTCGCTACCGATGGGAGTGTAATTTGGCTACCGAAAGAGGCTATCGACCTTATCAAGAGTTCACGAACCCTTGCATCCTTCGGTGAAGAGTCTGTTTCACTCTGATGGCTGGCAAGCGACAGGCTGGCACACTTGAAGCCACCCGTAGAAATGAGATGCTGTTATGCAGCTGGGGAAACTCGGGACTGTTAATGCGAATTCGAGAATGTCGCTATTGTCCACTTCGTGGAAAATACGTCAGATCCGCTAACGAAGACCTTCAAACCGCGGTTAATCTGAGGATTCTCAAAGCCCAATAAACCACTTTGAACTAATCAGTGGAAGAGGCAAGAGTGGTTCGTCATTTGTTCGCGCCGTGATGTGTTCAGCGTGGTAATTAAATTCGGCCTTAAAAGTTTCACCAAGTTCAATAATCAGTTTCCCTTCCCTAACAGAATAGCAATTGATAGTGCAACCCAAATTAGCTTGGCGATTCTTGTGTGCGCGCCGAAGAAGATTTTAAGGTAAACCCGTAATTTTGGTTACCAAAAAAATGTGCTTGTGCTTATTTGTTCCCGTGCAACGGCAATCTATTTCACAGGTTCGTGGCAGCCGTCGAACGTCCAAAGCATCACATCTCCTCGTTGGTAACCACTCTTGACCCCACGGTTCGTCTCAAGGTTGGTCCCGGTGGTACACGTGGCCGGAAGAAGGCAGCATCCGTCAAACCGCGCCTTGGCAGGACCATTCGACTACCGAAACGCAGTACCAGCACACCCAGTACATTTTCCGGTGACGACCGGGAGATTTGGCGGCACTACCCCGCCAGCAGTCCACGAATCGGCGGTGAAGACTATCGTCGTACATTAGGCACGATCAGGAGTGATCGCACGTCGCATCAGCAGCAGCAGCAGTAGAAGGAATCGCCGTCTCCCGCCCAACATCGTCACGTAAAACCTAGGTGTTTTTATGTTTGTGATGTCCATGCGCATGGGGTCACCATAGACGGCCGTACCCTACCGTCAAATTTTGCCATCCGTGGCTCGCCCATATAGATTGCCGTTCAATTAGCACAGCACTGAACAAAGCACACCTCGAGAGGACGCACAATAGGTAGTATTGCGTCGCACTAGATAGGAGAGAGGATGATTGAAGGGAAGGGAAAACTGCCTAGCTAGGTTGAAACGAATATCGGAATGGGAAACGGAAGGAGGATTGTATAAATAAATGTATTGATGTAGCGAAAATGTGCTGTTTGCGATATAGCAGAAAAATGCATCCCGTAGGGTAAATGTACTGATTGTCGTCTTGGTGAAGTTTTTCAGTTCTAGTTAAATCGTGTCGTGTTAGTTTTTTTGGTTGTTTTGTTTTTTACTGGGGAGGTTGGCCCCGATACCATCCGGAATCACTCTCTAGTCGAACTCTGGTTGATCGAATTGGCGGTTTGGACTTTGCCAGTGATGATAACAACCCGCGAGTGTAATCTTCGTTTCGGAATAAATTCGCATTAGCCGTTTCGGATTATCTTTGGCTCGTATAGCACGCGGATCATCGACGCGGACGGACTGTGTCTCCAGCTAACTTGCTTCCTTCCTAAAGAGAGGAAAACCAGAACCTTCTCCCGAGGGGTCTCACTAGGCCGGGCAGCTCTATAACAGGTGGGTGGTCTCTCAACTGAGAGTGGCGCATAAACCACCCACTTACCTACCTCGGAAGCTCGTTAGGCTGGCCAGGTACATTGGCGCCCAACGTGGGGCTTTTAGTTTCGTTGCAGCCAAGGTACAAGGCCAGAAGGTGTCCCTTGACGGGGCTCCGAAAGTGACATCTATTGGAAGTGTTGCAACCAAACCGAAGCAATTAGCTCCTAGTCTCGGAAGATTAAGCTCAGAGAAGGAGTTCCCAGCACTTCCAGGAACATCAAAAATCCCAAGTGTTCCTTTGTTTCAGTTCGAGAGTAATCACAGCACTGGAATTATAAAACTCTCGGACATAGTGGACTGGATAATAAAAACTTTCAATATTACTGATCCTATTAAAAGTCTTATGTTAGCTTTTCTCCCTACAGTGAGAACATTTTTGAAGCAGTTGACTGCTAAATGGCCCCTCCTCTCAGCGATTGTATCCTTCGATGGCTAACTCATCGAACGAGGTCACGGATTTGATCACTGTTCTACAGCGGAATTGCAGAAGTATCATCCCGAAAATCGATTCCTTCAAAATTTTAATAAATAATTTGAGTTGCGATGCATTTGCATTATGTGAAACACCGCGACTAGTTTTAGGAGACTTTAACTCTCACGGTACAGCATGGGGTTGCCTCTATGATGATAACCGGTCTTCCTTAATTCAGGATCTTTGCGATAACTTCAATTTGACAATTTTAAACACGGGTGAAATGACACGGATTCCTGCTCCTCCAGCGCGCCCGAGCGCCTTAGACTTGTCCCTTTGCTCAACATCGCTGCGGTTAAATTGCACGTGGAAGGTAATTCCTGATCCCCACGGCAGCGACCATTTGCCGATTGTAGTCTCAATCAATAACGGTTCAAGGCCATTGAAATCAATCAATATTTCGTATGACCTCACACGAAATATCGATTGGAAGAGCTATGCTGCCGCGATATCCGACAACATCGAATCTACCCAAGAACTTCCTCCGGAGGAAGAGTACAGCTTTTTGGCTGGCTTGATTCTCGACAGCGCGAATCAAGCTCAGACTAAGCCAGTACCCGGCGCGAACATACAAAAACGTTCTCCTAATCCGTGGTGGGACAAAGAGTGCTCAGACGTGTACGCGGAGAAGGCCGCCGCGTATAAGACCTTCCGGGACGACGGGTTACCCGCTAGCTATCGACAATATGCGACGTTAGACAAGCGAATGAAGAGTTTGATGAAAGCCAAGAAACGTAGTTACTGGCGCCGGTTCGTTGACGGACTAACGAGAGAAACATCGATGAGCACTCTTTGGGGCACGGCCCGGCGTTTGCGAAACCGAAACAGTACTAACGAGAGTGCAGAATATGCAGGTTTGTCCGGATTCCGCCCCGGCACAGAAGATTTACCGCGCCGCGTCTCCTCACGATAGCGCGAACGAAACACCTTTTTCGATGGTGGAGTTCTCACTTGCTCTCTTGTCGTGTAACAATAAAGCTCCGGGGCCAGACAGAATCAAATTCAACTTGTTGAAGAATCTGCCTGACTCTGCCAAGAGACGCTTGTTGAACTTATTTAATAAGTTTCTCGAGGTTAACATTGTCCCACTCGATTGGAGACAAGTGAAGGTCATCGCCATCCAAAAACCAGGAAAACCAGCCTCCGACCACAATTCGTACCGTCCGATCGCAATGCTATCCTGTATCCGGAAGTTGTTCGAGAAAATGATCCTATCCCGCTTCGACAATTGGGTCGAAGCAAATGGCTTACTGTCAGATACACAATTTGGCTTTCGCAAAGGCAAAGGGACGAACGATTGTCTTGCGTTGCTCTCAACTGAAATTCAAATGGCCTATGCTAGCAAAGAGCAGATGGCATCAGTGTTCCTAGATATTAAGGGGGCTTTTGATTCAGTTTCGATCAACATTCTTTCAGAGAAGCTGCACCAGCATGGTCTTTCGGCGACTTTAAACAACTTTTTACTAAACTTGTTGTCGGAAAAGCACATGCATTTTTCGCATGGTGACTTATCGACATCACGATTTAGCTACATGGGCCTTCCCCAGGGCTCATGTCTAAGCCCCCTTTTATACAATTTCTATGTCAACGACATTGATGAATGTCTTGACAATTCCTGCACGTTAAGGCAACTTGCAGACGATGGCGTGGTGTCTGTTACGGGACCCAAAGCTGTCGATCTACAAGGACCATTACAGAATACCTTGGACAATTTGTCTGCTTGGGCTATTAAGCTGGGTATCGAATTCTCCACGGAGAAAACTGAGCTAGTTGTATTTTCAAGGAAGCGTGAACCAGCACAACTACAGCTTCTATTAATGGGTCAAACTATCGCTCAGGTCTTCACAGTAAAATATCTAGGGGTCTGGTTCGACTCGAAAGGTACTTGGGGATGCCATATTCGGTATCTGAAACAGAAATGCCAGCAAAGGATCAACTTTCTTCGTACAATAACCGGAACATGGTGGGGTGCCCACCCAGGAGACCTAATTAGGTTGTATCAAACAACGATACTGTCGGTAATGGAATACGGATGCTTCTGCTTTCGCTCCGCCGCGAACATACATTTCATCAAACTCGAAAGAATTCAGTATCGTTGTTTGCGTATCGCCTTAGGGTGCATGCAGTCGACCCATACGATGAGTCTCGAAGTGCTGTCGGGCGTTCTCCCGTTGAAAAATCGATTTTGGGAACTCTCATATCGATTGCTCATTCGATGCGATATCTTGAACCCGGTCGTGATTGAAAATTTCGAAAGGCTTGTTGAGCTCAATTCTCAGACCCGTTTCATGTCCCTGTACTTTGACTACATGGCGCAGAATATTAACCCTTCTTCTTACAATCCCAACCGTGTGCATTTCATAAATACTTCTGAATCTACTGTTTTCTTCGACACATCCATGAAAGACGAGATTAGTGGAATTCCGGACCACATACGCCCACAAGTGGTTCCAAACATTTTTTATAATAAATTCCGAGAAGTCGACTGTTCTAAGATGTTTTATACTGACGGATCAAACCTCGAAGGATCCACTGACTTCGGTATTTTCAATCAAAAGTTCACCGCCTCCTACAAACTCAGTGACCCTGCTTCAGTTTACGCCGCAAAACTAGCTGCCATTCAGTATACCCTTGGAGTCATTGAAACATTACCCGCAGGCCATTACTTCATCGTTTCAGATAGCTTCAGTTCCATTGACGCTATTCGCTCGATGAAACATGGAAAGCACTCCTCGTATTTTTTGGGGAAAATACGTGAGCTACTGAGTGCTTTATCTGACAACTCTTTCCAGATTACTTTGGTATGGGTCCCTTCTCATTGCTCCATTCCGGGCAATGAGAAGGCAGACTCCTTAGCAAGGAGACGTTTACGAAAGACCAATTTGCTTCAGCGAATTTTTCAGTATTACTCATCAGAGAACCCTCGAAAGTTGGCAAACTTCGTGGAGCAGTGGAGAGCTGGGAAGGTGGCTACATTCGATAATCCCTAAGGTATCGACGAAACCTTGGTTCAAGGGGATGGATGTGGGTTGTGACTTCATTCGTGTGATGTCCCGACTCATGGCAAACCATTACACGCTGGATGCACATCTTCGGCGTATTGGGCTCGTGGATAGTGGTATCTGCGCTTGTGGCGACGGCTATCACGACATCGAGCACATTGTCTGGGCTTGCACCGAGTACAGTTCCGCTAGGTCTCGGCTAATGGATACCCTGCGGGCCCGAGGAAGACCAACCAACGTCCCGGTTCGAGATGTGCTGGCGAGCCGCGATGTCCTCTATATGTCCCTTATATACACCTTTGTGAAAACCATCAACATACAAGTCTAACTGCCCCTTCTTATTTTCCTATCATTCTCAGAACCCTCTTCCACCTGTATCAAAGCATCTGTATCGAATGAGCCAACAAACACGGGACCTACGGCACGAACATAACACGCTTAACTCGAAATGTAGCCGATCCACATCTGAGCCGTACTACGAAATCGTCTGGAAAAACCCCTGCCATCTTGTGGAGGACCACCCGGCGTCCCAGTACATGATTCCCCTGATGAAGGCCACCCGAGTTTGTAATCCATCCGTTGATCTCACGATGCCTGAAACTGAAATAATTTTCTCTCCCTGCCATCTTTGTCTACCCTGACTCTTATACCCAGAAGTAATACCCCTACCCCCCCCCCCCCCCCCAATATCATCACGAAGCATTCAGCTCTTCTTGTCTCTTCTAGTTTTAACTATTATATTATATAATCTCGTTGAAAATGCCCAACTCTACTACCCACAAAAATAACTCTAATTACGAATCTTTACAAAATTCAATCAAGCCCTCTAGTTATTCCTACTTTTAAGATAGTCGTAAAAATTGTCCCCCTTAGTTAAACATTATTTGCTCCAATAATCTCACTGATAAAAATGTCAAACCATATTGCCACAAAAACTAAATGACCCCCCTAATCTTACGAAAATAATATTATCCCCTTGTGTAGATATATAAGATAGCTATAAAATCGCATTAGTTTCATTTAAAAAAAAATCAATATGTAATCCCCTAGTTTTAAACAATTTAAAATGTAAAACAAAACAAAATTGGCACCTTTAAGCTAACGCAACGAGCCTTATTGAACAAAAAAAAAAGATCCGTGTTTTATATCCGTTTTAAACATGCCTTTCACGTATAGCTTACGATTACCAACGGCCTCCTGTTGGTTCGAGTTGATCGTTTCAAGCACTCTCCCTTCTTCGATTATATTTGTTAAATCAACAAGCCGCTTTTTCAAAATTGCTTCACGCAGCGTATTTGAGCAACTTCCATCAAAGATTTGTTCTGTTTTGCGCATATTTAATGCGTCTCCATAATCACACAAATTAGCTTGGTGTCGCAACCGTCATTTTCCTAAACATTGCCCGCTCATGCGGAATTTCATACAATCAGTTCAAAATGTTCGTCCAACAACGCAACCGTTTGTTTATGAACATCGCTTCCTTCAGGAACAGCGGCATCACGATTTGGATCATCGAAATATACCTCTTGCACCTCAAGACCCGCTTGGTGCAGAAGCAAAGCTTTCTTCTTCCCAGAAGTCGATGCAGCATTGCAGTCTAAATAAAGCTCGAACGATCGCTTCCATGCCTGTCATCTCCTTCCCACCGATGAAGTACTTCCGATCAAAAAATGTGCAATGTTATGATTCATCTCACTCGCTCCTGCTCACTTACTTATATTTGTTCTTTTTTCTATTTGGTTTTTACCTCTACCGCGAACACCACTCTTTCGACGCCACGACGATAATTTAATTTTTCTCGACTTTCACCTTAACGGGCTACTTCACATGGTTGCACATAAGCCGAGACATTACACGTAGGAAATCCCGACCTACATCCATTCCTCTCAACCAAGGCTTCGTTGGCACCTTTGGGATAATGGAATGTAACCACCGTCCTAACACGCCATTAATCCACAATGTTGCCCAACATTCTAGCGTCCTCTGACAAGAGATAGTAAAAATTGATTGAAGCAGCTTGGTCTTTCGTAAACAGAGATGCCAGGTACTTTTTTCAAATGTCTGCGATAATAATTTTAAAAGTCTGGGAAGAACAAAAAATGTCAGGAAAGCTAGTGTAACCAAAAGCCTTTATATTCAAAAATCTGCAAATATCTGCAACCAAACTAAGAAATCTGCAAATATCTGCAACCAAACTAAAAAATCTGCAAATATCTGCGTCATCGAAAAAATCTGCAGCTTAAATTAAAAGTCTGCCAATTTGCAGACTTGTCTGCAAATCTGGCATCTCTGTTCGTAAATGTCACCTTCTAATCGACACAGATCATTCATTAGGGCCTAAGTCGCAATGTACTCAAATGGAGAAAAATCAGTTTCAATATTCGACGATGCTTTTCTAAATGTACTTTTTATTGTAGGTATACATTACTTTATGGCCATGTTTTTCCGGAAGCATCTTTGGTTAAACCTTATGACAATATAACAAAGAATTTAATTCCTATGTGCTTTCAGTGGGTAGAAACTAAAAAAATGCTTACGCCCAATTTGCATCCCAGTCGTGATTTCGCCCTTCAGCAACCACCATTTGCGAAAGGGCTAAACCGTGTACATAATTTTCAGAAGGGCGCGGTAAATGGGCTAAACTGACTCCGACTTGCTGGGTAGGGCTGGGTAAATGGGCGAGCTTGACAGTATACTTTTTAATAGGGCTCAGCAAATAGGCGCATAGAAACCCAATGTAAATGAAAGGGCGCGTGCATCTTTTCTTCGAATTACATGAAAATATCGAAATACTCGAATTTTTATATGCAACAACTATCGAGTAGACATGATCATAGTAGATATTGCTTTGCATTTATATGATAGAACCGCCGTTTAAAGAATAATTTTGTGAATAATAACCGTACGCCCGGTTCTGCCAAAAATTCTAAGTTGAGCCTTTATATTCCATATGAGAATAAGGGCCTAAGTCGAAATCTCGAAGAAAATGCATGTTTCGCCGTTTTGTTTTCTTTAATTATAAATCGAACTAAAAACCATTTCAATTAATTTTCACCTCAATCTTGTAGTTTTTTTGTCGCAAAATGTTCGCGGAAACACAGTTTGTTTACATTTGCGATTTAAGCTCTAATGAAAGATCTATGTCGTAATGCGCCCGCCTTAGCTAGAGAGTCCACTTCTTCATTACCGTCGTGCAGGGTATCTTTGCGCACTTTTTTCAATTTTTCAATTTCGACGAATTATAACTCCTTTAATAATCGATGGATTTGTATCATATCAGCACAGATTTATTGTCATCGTGTATGTATTATTTATGCCATTTTGCATTTTCTGAAATAAGGGATTAATTTTAATTCAACATTTACAACGTTACTTGTCAGAAAAACTTGAGACTGCATATTGTTTTTCGTATAGAAAAAAGGAAAATGATGAAAAATGGCAATATCAGTTTATTTCTAGTATGACAGAAAAGGTTTTTAAGAGCATTTAAAGATTTTTTGAATTACCAGTTATAAAAATAGCCACACGGTGGGATTGAAAATTTCGCAAAATAAAAAAAGTTAAATAAGGGGCTATTTATGACGTATATTTGAGAGCTCATTTGATGGCGTAATTAGTACACAAGACTACGTTCTCGAGTTATGCACTTTTTATGTCAAGAATTCTGAAATAAAGGTTCGAAACCAGTTTTTTCGCGGCCAAGATCACATTATTTCGCAACCACCAACTTTGGAGGTTCAATGTCTTCAAAGAAATTATACAACATTATACAGAGCATCTCTTAAAAGAAAACAATTTTGGTAATTCTCTTGGACATAATTACGGAGAATAAACTCAAAATATTATTTAGAGTATCTTCGGTAAAGTTGTTGATATTGATATTAAAAACAACTTTTTTAAAGACTCAAAAATCTTCAAATGCTCATAAAAACCGATCCTTACATACTAAAAACAAACGAAAAACGCCATTTTTCAACACACATTTGGACGACCTTAATGCCAACAGTGCTAGGCAGTCCGAGAAGATTGCGATTTTTGCATGCCTGTAGTTTCGTTTCCTACAGACATCCGAGTCTGGAAAACTGAAGGCCACTTTCCCATTGAAATCGCTTCTTTAATTATTTGTCCGTAGAATCCCGAGCCAGTCAGCTCACCTATTTTAGAACTATCAGAAAAAATGATATTGTACCTTAAGGTAGTATGGGACCCCCTACATCCCATATCTGACAATCCACTATGTGTACATCACATGAGCGTTTTTATTGAAACGGCTCATATGAGGTATATATGGGGGATCGTCAGATATGCGGGGTTTCATACTACCTAACTGTCTTGACCACAATTCAAGATAAAATGGAGGCTAAACCGAAGTTCGGTTTAGCCTCCATTTTATTGTGAACTGTGTTGTAGTTTGAGTTCCTTTATTATACTCATGTGACCATTTAAATCCCCGTCAAATAGTGGTTTACCCTTTAGCACTCTCATAGCGATAAGCTTGAAGCTAGTTGGTACCGCCGCACGGTACTATCTTTGATTTTAGGCCTGAGTTTGGTCCGGTCTAACACGTTAGTACCTGTCATTGCAGAAATGGGCAGCCATCCTGAAGCCAAATGAAAACAGTGTAAAGGGGCGCCATATTCCTCTTGTATGCAATCTCAATAATTTGAATCAACTTTTCGACCTTTATGTGCAATATTATGGCCCATGTTGCACACAAACCAAATGAGGGCAAGTAAGCAAGTTTTATCCCGTACGAAAAACATGTATAATCGAGTTTTAAATGTCATTTTTTATATTCTTTATCGTCATATCCATAAGGTGCTGCACGCTCATTTGAAAATGCCACGTCGAAGAGTTATATTGCAGGTTAGCAGAAGTCGAATCATTTTGAAACTAACCGTAGAACGAAATTTTATAGTTGGATGCAGAGCTGCATTAAATAAAAATTATTTTCGTTTGTTAGTTTACTTATGGCTATCAAAATGAGTGAAGCTGTTTAATTTACCCACAATTTTTAGTTAGTTTACTAGAGGAAAAGAAAAGAATATATAATCACAATGTGTACCCTTTTCTACTTCTTCTACTCTTCTCACAAAGAACACAATAAGCAAGTGGATGTTTTCTTATATTTTTACTGCTTTCGAAAGAATCCTAAGATTAAATAAAATATTGTAAATAAAGCCATGCCATACAACCTAAGTAACACTATGACGGCAAACAATCTGCTACAAATATTCTCATTTTGATCGTTATTTAAATAATATCGAAGCTTGCTTATATTGTTTCACTATTTATAATTTTTCATCAGATCTTGGACGATTAGCATTTCCACTGTAGAACAAATAGTCGTTTAATTCTTAGTGATAGAACAGAAATGCACAGGGTTTGAAAGAAGTTGTGAAAGTTGAGACTGGACAAATGACTTGGAAAAATGACACAAAAAGTTGAATGCGGAAGAATCGCCTAAATCGTGTCGGCTAAAAAACGATGAAAATGCTATTGAAAAAATAATAATATCAAGCATTTTGCAAAAAGCTTTTGTAGTTTCCTGGGCAATGATGTGAAGAAGAAAAACTGTGCAAAATTCAATACGATTGGTCCAGGAAATTTTGAGTTACGGTTTACATCGCATTTTGTGGAGGTGCCTCCTGATGATTCACTGTCTGCATAAAGTGTCAGGTTCAATTTGTTAAATTATATCTGACAATTGATTATCAGAAAGATTTCAGACTATAGGAAGTTATTAATTGTAATTTATTATTTTGTAACCGGGGTTTGAAGCTTTCTCAATTTTCGCACGACGTCGCAAAATTTCGTTGAACTGAACGTTTTAGCAATCCAAGATGTTGAAAGCTCAGCTATTTGAATTTAACCCATTTGACAGATTTACTTCGTTGAAAATCAGCTTTTGAAGTTGTCAAATTCTTAGCTCAATTACTGAACTTTTGGTATTTTAGGATTGATTAGGTAATCGTGCTGATAATTTGAATTACTTCATTTTCAGCAAAGTAGGTCTGCCAAATTCTATATTCATGGTTAGTGGAGTAGTTGGGTAGGATGGTATAATAAGCCCCACCAGTCTAAAATGTCAGATTTCTTTTCCATTGACCACATAATCATCTGAAGCAAATAAATAATTGTTTTTGGCTTTTTCATGTGCTGCAGAACAGCAACTAATACAAACGTTTCCAAAAAAGGTAAGCTTCCATTATTGTTCTTAAGCATTTGATTTAATTTGAAATAGTCAGATTTGGCTGAACTGTCTGACTACTAAATATAATGGTTGAGAAGCTTTTTTTAATCCTTGGAGGGGCTAGAGACTAACAATACAACTTTATAACGTTCACGATAGTATGCACCATTATTGGCAAAATAGTGAAATAACGTTATATACCATGTTCACACTACAGAGTTAAAACATGTTATAATAATTAGCAACAAGAAAAATGTCATCGAGATAGCATTAAAACACGTTTTTACTTGTTGTGTGAACGTAGTATTAGCCACTTGAATTTTAAATAATTCTAATGTTACTTTGTTTAAGCTAAATCGAGGATTCCAAAATAATTTTAACAAAATATAAATACGTCAGACTATTAAATGGCATAAACAGTGAATTTACTATTAACCTCATTGTACGGTTTTTAACATTGCCGTGTACTGCCGGTCAGAACGCAGTAATGCAAATGGCAGCATCATGTTACCGGAAAAAGACAAAAATATTACATGCCCCTCTTGCGCATACTTCGTTATTTTCAATCTTCTCTTCGGCTTTCTTCTGGATCAATATGGCTCTCTTTGCTCGCAATAAAGATGGCAATAAATAAGCCAGTTTTAACAGGTACGAAAGACAAGCACCGTCGAACTATATTTACCTGTATTTTGATTTCTCTGTTCTTTCCTTCTACACGCTTGATTCCAATTCGTCGCTGTTGTGCTATCTTATGACAAGCGCCATTCAACACATTTCGAGAAAAACGATTTTTAAAGTTTGAAATTGAATATCTTGAAACTTACAAATGGTATAAACAATCCAAAAAAGACAATCGATGCTTCTATCTTTTCTGCATTAATCTCTCAAATATTACGAAGATCGGATGACTATGTTGCGAGTTTTTACTATGAATGTAAACAAAAGTCGCACTCATACGTGTCATAGGCGTGTATTGATGACAAAATTTGTATGACGTGTCATAATCGTACATGGAAAATTTTCCATAGAAAAAAATCATCAATTTCTAATTTTTATTCATATCTTTGTGTTCATACGGCCTGTAAACAATCGGTGAAATGCATTTTGAAGGAAATGAGTCAGGGAATCTAGAAAAAATTGTTATTTTTGGTTACAGTGTTGCCAAATATCCTTTATTTACAGTTTAAAACTAAAACTGTATTTTTCTCACAACTCATGTAATTTTCTTTTGAAAATGTTTAAGCCATTGTGTTCCTCAGATATTTTCACACATAAAAACATCTAAAACTTCAATAAATTCAGCAAATTCCTAGATACAGTGATTTGAAGCAAAAAGCTCACAATTTCTCATCATGTTTCTCGCTATATCTAAGTAACCAAGTAGAATTTCAAATTTCTGAAAACGCCACTTTGTAGAGATTTTTTAAACAAGTAATGGGGCATATCTAACTCCGTTTACCCCAAAATGGCGTTTGTCATAAGATAGCACAACAGCGACGAATTGCTCATCGAAGGGTTACAGGAGAGCACTTGGATAAATCGAATCGATTATCTCATATTCAGATCAAAGTTGTTTTTGCGAATTCGAATCAAAACTGCAATAAGAATTGTTTTGATTCTTTTCTTTTACATATCGCTGTGAGAATAAGTGGGATCATTTTATTCCGTAATATAAATCAATAACATGTTATCACGAATTATTGCCCGTATATCTGTCGCATACGCATTTTTCCTTTATGAATAAACTCACATAAAACATCCAAATAAAAATATTTTATAATTGATTGCAAACGCAACGGCGATCAATATATTTGTTCGTAAAAATATATTACTAGGATGCTCAAAACTTTCATTTCTGTTGATTTATAAAATAGTAGAAATTTTGATAGCAAATAAAATCGTTCCAATATACATAGATGCATTACAGAAATATGCAATCAATAATATGAAATATAACACTTGTGATCATTCTGTCAAAGTTTACTTTTTTTTTTCAATTAGTTTATTTGATAAGGCAGGTTTGCGTTAGCTTAAAGGTGCCAATTTTGTTTTGTTTTACATTTTAAATTACTTAAAACTAGGGGCTTACATATTGATTTTTGAAATTAAACTAAGGCTAATTTATAGCTATACATATACACAAGGGGGTAGTATAATTTTCGTAAGATTAGAGGGGTCATTTAGTTTTTATGGCAATATGGTTTGACATTTTTAGCAATGAGATTATTGGAGCAAATAATGTTTAACTAAGGGGGAAAATTTTTACGACTATCTTAAAAGTAGAAATAATTAGAGGGCGTGATTAAATTTTGTAAAGATTCGGAGACATTAATTAGAGTTATTTTATGTGGTAGTAGAGTTGGGCATTTTCAACGAGATCATATAATATAATAGTTAAAACTAGAAAAGGCAAGAAGAGCTAAATGCTTCATGAAGATATTTGGGGGGGGAGGGGTGTTACTTCTGTGTATAAGAGTCAGGGGAAGTAGGGTGGACAAACATGGCAGGGGGAGAACATTATTTCAGTTTCAGACTTCGGGAGATCAACGGATGGATTACAGAATCATGGTGGTCTTCATCAGGAAGAATCATGTACTGGGACGCCGGGTGGTCGTTCTCGAGATGGCAGGGGTTTCTCCAGACGATTTCGTAGTGCGGCTCAGATGTTGATCGGCTACATTTCGAGTTGTGCGTGTGATGTTCGTGCTTTAGGTCCCGTGTTTGTTGGCTCATTCGACAGGGATGTTTTGTGTCGCCTTGGAGTCGCATCAAACCATCGTGGGTGTATGGTACAGGTGGAAGAGAGCGCTTCTGAGAATGATAAGGAAAAAGGGGCAGTTAAAGTTGGATATTGATGGTTTTTATGAAGGTGTATATAAGGGACATATAGAGGACATCGCGGCTTGCCAACACATCTCGAACCGGGACGTTGGGTGGTCTTCCTCGGGCCCGGAGGGTGTCCATAAGCCGAGACCTGGCGGAACTGTACTCGGTGCACGCCCAGACTATGTGCTCTATATCGTGATAACCGTCGCCACAAGCGCAGATACCACTCTCCACGAGCCCAATACGTCGGAGATGTGCATCCAGCGTGTAATGGTTCGCCATGAGTCGGGACATCACACGAATGAAGTCACGACCCACATCCATCCCCTTGAACCAAGGTTTCGTCGATACCTTAGGGACTATCGAATGTAGCCACCTTCCTAGCTCCCCATTGCTCCACGAGGTTTGCCAACTTTCGAGGGTTCTCTGATGAGTAATACTGAAAAATTCGTGGAAGCAAATTGGTCTTTCAAAAACGTCACCTTCAATGGCACCCACCTTAGCTAAGGAGTCCGCCTTCTCATTGCCCGGAATGGAGCAATGAGAAGGGACCCACACCAAGGTAATCTGGAAAGATTTGTCAGATAAAGCACTCAGTAGCTCCCGTATTTTCCCCAAAAAATACGAGGAATGCTTTCCATGTTTCATCGAGCGAATAGCGTCAATAGAACTCAGACTATCCGAGACGATGAAGTAATGGTCTGCGGGTAATGTGTCAATGACTCCAAGGGTATACTGAATAGCAGCTAGTTCTGCGGCGTAAACTGAAGCAGGGTCACTGAGTTTGTAGGAGGCGGTGAACTTTTGATTGAAAATACCGAAGCCAGTGGACCCTTCGAGGTTTGATCCGTCAGTATAAAACATCTTAGAACAGTCGACTTCTCGGAATTTATTATAAAAAATATTTGGAACCACTTGTGGGCGTATATGGTCCGGAATTCCAATAATCTCATCTTTCATGGATGTGTCGAAGAAAACAGTAGATTCAGAAGTATTTATGAAATGCACACGGTTGGGATTGTAAGAAGAAGGATTAATATTTTGCGCCATGTAGTCAAAGTACAGGGACATAAAACGGGTCTGAGAATTGAGCTCAACAAGCCTTTCGAAATTTTCAATCACCAACGGGTTCAAGATATCGCATCGAATGAGCAATCGATATGAGAGTTCCCAAAATCGATTTTTCAGCGGGAGAACGCCCGACAGGACTTCGAGACTCATCGTATGGGTCGACTGCATGCACCCTAAGGCGATACGCAAACAACGATACTGAATTCTTTCGAGTTTGATGAAATGTATGTTCGCGGCGGATCGAAAGCAGAAGCATCCGTATTCCAGTACCGACAGTATCGTTGTTTGATACAACCTAATTAGGTCTCCTGGGTGGGCACCCCACCACGTTCCGGTTATTGTACGAAGAAAGTTGATCCTTTGCTGGCATTTCTGTTTCAGATACCGAATATGGCATCCCCAAGTACCTTTCGAGTCGAACCAGACCCCTAGATATTTTACTGTGAAGACCTGAGCTATAGTTTGACCCATTAATAGAAGCTGTAGTTGTGCTGGTTCACGCTTCCTAGAAAATACAACTAGCTCAGTTTTCTCCGTGGAGAATTCGATACCCAGCTTAATAGCCCATGCAGACAAATTGTCCAAGGTATTCTGTAATGGTCCTTGTAGATCGACAGCTTTGGGTCCCGTAACAGACACCACGCCATCGTCTGCAAGTTGTCTTAACGTGCAGGAATTGTCAAGACATTCATCAATGTCGTTGACGTAGAAATTGTATAAAAGGGGGCTTAGACATGAGCCCTGGGGAAGGCCCATGTAGCTAAATCGTGATGTCGATAAGTCACTATGCGAAAAATGCATGTGCTTTTCCGACAACAAGTTTAGTAAAAAGTTGTTTAAAGTCGCTGAAAGACCATGCTGGTGCAGCTTCTCTGAAAGAATGTTGATAGAAACTGAATCAAAAGCCCCCTTTATATCTAGGAACACTGATGCCATCTGCTCTTTACTAGCATAGGCCATTTGAATTTCGGTTGAGAGCAACGCAAGACAATCATTCGTCCCTTTGCCTTTGCGAAAGCCAAATTGTGTATCTGACAGTAAGCCATTTGCTTCGACCCAATTGTCGAGGCGGGATAGGATCATTTTCTCGAACAACTTCCGGATACAAGATAGCATTGCGATCGGTCGATACGAATTGTGGTCGGAGGCTGGTTTTCCTGGTTTTTGGATGGCGATGACCTTCACTTGCCTCCAATCGTGTGGGACAATGTTAGCCTCAAGAAACTTATTAAATAAGTTCAACAAGCGTCTCTTGGCAGAGTCTGGCAGATTCTTCAACAAGTTGAATTTGATTCTGTCTGGCCCTGGAGCTTTATTGTTACACGACAAGAGAGCAAGTGAGAACTCCACCATCGAAAAAGGTGTTTCGTTCGCGTTATCGTGACGGGACGCGGCGCGGTAGATCTTCTGTGCCGGGGCGGAATCCGGACAAACCTTCTTGGCGAAATCGAATATCCAACGGTTTGAATATTCCACGCTCTCATTAGTACTGTTTCGATTTCGCATACGTCGGGCTGTTCCCCAAAGAGTGCTCATCGTTGTTTCTCTCGTTAATCCGTCGACGAACCGGCGCCAATAACCGCGTTTTTTGGCTTTCATCAAACTCTTCATTCGCTTGTCTAACGTCGCGTACTGTCGAAAACTAGCGGGTAACCCGTCGTTCCGGAAGGTCTTAAACGCGGCGGCCTTCTCTGCGTACACGTCTGAGCACTCTTTATCCCACCAGGGATTGGGAGAACGTTTTTGTATGTTCGCGCCGGGTACTGGCTTAGTCTGAGCTTGATTCGCGCTGTCGGGAATCAAGCCAGCCAAAAAGCTGTACTCTTCCTCCGGAGGAAGTTCTTGAGTAGATTCGATGTTGTCGGATATCGCGGCAGCATAGCTCTTCCAATCGATATTTCGTGTGAGGTCATACGAAATATTGATTGTTTCCAATGGCCTTGAGCCGTTATTGATTGAGACTACGATCGGCAGATGGTCGCTTCCGTGGGGATCAGGGATTACCTTCCACGCGCATTCTAACTTTAGCGAGGTCGAGCAAAGGGATAAATCTAATGCGCTTGGGCGCGCAGGTGGGGGAGGAATCCGTGTCATTTCACCCGTGTTTAGAATTGTCATGTTGAAGTTGTCGCAAATATTGTGAATTAAAGAGGAACGGTTATCATCATAAAGGCAACCCCATTCCGTACCGTGAGAGTTAAAGTCGCCTAACACTAGTCGCGGTGCAGGCAGGGATTCTATGATGTCATGTAGCCGGCAATGCCCAATCGCGGTGTTGGGGGGAATATATATGGAAGCTATGCAAAGATCTTTGCCTTTGATTGTTACTTGACAAGCGACAACTTCAATACCTGTTATCGAGGGAAGGTTAATTCTGTAGAAGGAATAGCGCTTTTTGATCCCCAAAAGCACTCCTCCATAGGGGGTGTCTCGATCCAGGCGAATAATATTAAAGTCGTGGAAGTTGAGATCTATGTCGGAAGTTAACCAAGTTTCACATAATGCAAATGCATCGCAACTCAAATTATTTATTAAAATTTTGAAGGAATCGATTTTCGGGATGATACTTCTGCAATTCCACTGTAGAACAGTGATCAAATCCGTGACCTCGTTCGATGAGTTAGCCATCGAGGGATACAATCGCTGAAAGGAGGGGCCATTTAGCAGTCAACTGCTTCAAAAATGTTCTTACTGTAGGGAGAAAAGCTAACATAAGACTTTTAATAGGATCAGTTATATTGAAAGTTTTTATTATCCAGTCCACAATGTCCGAGAGTTTGATAATTCCAGTGCCGCGATTATTCTCGAACTGAAACAGAGGAACACTTGGGATTTTTGATGTTCCGGGAAGTGCTGGGAACTCCTTCTCTGAGTTTAATCCTCCGAGACCAGGAGCTAATTGCTTCGGTTTGGTTGCAACACTTCCAATAGATGTGACTTTCTGAGTCCCGTCAAGGGATACCTTCTGGCCTTTACAACGAACTTTAGGAGAGGAAATGTTCCTCCTCTTCCTATAACTTCTAGGCGCCCTAGTAGATGTTCCCTCTTGTGGGTCATCAGCCTCGCCCTCGTTAGGAGGCAAGTGAGCATAGATGTTTGTTGAGGTTGGTGGTGTAGCTTTCTTTAGCATTTCTGCAAAAGAACGTTCGGATCGTCCAGCAAGGGAACGTTTTAGTTTATCCCCGCGTAGTTTGTACGCGGGACATGCCGAGATATCATGCAGATTCTCTGCACAGTAAGGACACTTCTCAGCATTCTTACTGCACGAATCATCTAGATGATTCTCCCCGCATTTTCCACAGCGGGCCTTATTGCTACAATGGGTGGCTGTGTGACCCAATTGTTTACACTTTGTGCAATTCATAACCCGAGGCACAAACAGACGCACAGGCAGACGAACCTTGTGCAAGAGGACGTAATTTGGCAAAGCGGTACCAGCGAAGGTCAACCGATAAGAGTTTGATTGGGGGTACGTTTTTGAACCATCCCCCGCAACTACTACTGAGTGCAAACGCTTGCACTCGAGTATTTTTACTGGCTGAAGTAAGCGGTCTCTGAAACGGCCAACCCCGTACTGCAGCAGATCCTCGCATGTCAAACTGTCATCGGTGACAACGCCTTCAGACTGTACTTTCACAGCTGGAATATACACGTGATAGTCCTTCGTAAAGTGCTCGCAGCAAGCAATATCGTTTGCCTGCTTTGAGTTAGTCAGCACGACCCTCAGCCTGTCTGAGCGGACCTTTTTTATTTCGATCACAGCCGAGAACCGTTCCGTCAGGTCTTTTGAAATCTGTAATAGATTCAGCGATTTTGTTTTGGGCCGAAAGAAGACCACAAAGGGACCGGTCGAGAGCTCTGGATATTGTTTGGGTCGGGGGAGAGCCTTAGGAGTCAACTCGATCTCCATTTGGCCATCCGGGGAGGAAGCCATCGACACCGTCAACGCACGGGGTCAGCACCCGCGCAGACGGGAAAAAGCCGTAATTGTATCAAAAAGGTAGATTTCACTTATCTGTATACTCGTTTCCCACGACGCACCAGTCCAGCTTAAATAGCTGGTTATTGTTCAATCCTCGCTTTACGAACAAAAGGTTGAGGAACGTGGCCTAACGGTTAACACACGCACAAAAGAAAATAAAAGTCCAAACCTCGAAGAGGCAGAGAATGGCAAAATAACCTTGAACGCGGATTACTGCACTGTTCTTTTTCCAACAGACCGAAAACAAAACACTTCTATCTCGATCGAGCGATGCGTAGAGACTGCGACTAACCAAGTTTACTTTTTTGTTTGATCTTTGTTTACATTTTATTTAAGCCTCGCTGAAAAAAACGTGTACAATTTTAATTCGCAGAGTGTGATCAAACCTTTATTTATAATTGATATTTATTCCAAACTTGTGAAAATTAGCTTGAAACGAATATAAATATTCTCCCCCCGTGTCGACAGGTATCGTGTTCAATTAGAATGATATTCACAGTTCATTTTGAATTCAAATTGAAATATTTCAACCAATTTTTTAATCAAAGTTTAAAATAACTATCATGGCACCAGTTACAAACGATGGTTCAACCACTTCAAACTTATTTTCTTTTGTGCATTAAATATTATGTCACTACAAAAATCTGCACATCATCGGCCAACTATATACTATCCACCAAGTTAAAGTTCTAAGTTCATAAACATATCAATTACATGGTGACAAAATTGTTCCCACACGCTATGGAACGAGACATATGACGAAGAAAAGCTACTTTACTGCAAGAAAATATCGGAATGAAAAACAATTCTCCATGTTGTCTAATTTAC
Source organism: Topomyia yanbarensis (assembly GCF_030247195.1). Lineage (NCBI taxonomy): Eukaryota > Metazoa > Arthropoda > Insecta > Diptera > Culicidae > Topomyia > Topomyia yanbarensis. The sequence continues at coordinate 142,558,018 of NC_080670.1, forward strand.
TCATTTTCTTTAAAATTCATTGTTTTTTAACATTGTCGTGTATCGCAGATCATAACGCAGCCATATAAATGACAGCATCGTTGGGTTAAAGCTTACCAAATAGTTTAGGCCGGTTTAAAAGTTAGTCCGGTTTAAATATAGTTAGTACGCATTTGAGCTTACGGCTATCAGAGAGCTAAGTCCCGCCTTACCCATAATATGTTTGTGCAATGGAGGTAATAGAAGCATGGCTTCTATTTCTGTAGTGGGTGTTGATTTCATAGCGCCTGTGAGCCTACTCTACGATCTTTGCTACAGCTTTAAAAAGGCGGCCTACTTTACTGGCGATGACCACATTTCCGTTCCCCTTGTTCCTATGAAACTGGGGAAACAAGCGGACAACGTTTGCAATGTTTTTCGCTATTTTTGTTCAAATTTTAACCCTTTGTCTTTTTTTTATTTCTTCTGGACTAACAGGACCGTAGCGTAGTATTCTGACGCGTTTGGTGGAGTCTCAGTTATGCGTCTTTTTGCTGCCTGCTTTGGCTTTCTTTTTCAGTTCGACTTTCAAACAATAATTTTGTGTGTACCTGGGAATGTTACTCGTATTCTGACTAATTTCATGACTTATCATCACTTATTTTAAAAAGCAGATCAAGATTTTAGCGCCCCACTAAGTTTGGCGCTCTTGGCGGAGACCAAGTGCAAGCTACGGCTCCGGCTTTGATATAATGGGCCGTATGAATAAAAAAGAATTTACTTCAAAAACTAGCAGATGCTAGTAGTAAAGTAGCATTGGTATGAATAAAAAAAGCATTTACTACAAGCAACTTTCGAGCATGTGACTTTACTTTTTCGATCATAGTAAACGCTATTCTGGTATGAATAAAAAGTGGGTGCTATATTTTTGTGTTTTGGTAGTAGTGGCAAGCATAGTTTTTTCTTTAATTATATGCTCACTTTAAGCTAATCATGTGATAAATTTGAATAACGAAAATATTTAATTAAGTGGTTACAAAAAACATGGATTCTGGTCAAACGAAAAATCTGTCACTACATAATTATTTTATAATTCGCAATGAAATAATTTTTTTCTGGAAAATATTGATTTACTTTTCCGCGTGTTTGATTGCGTGGTAGAACAAGTCAAGTGAGTCAAATTGATGAAGCTTAGGACTATGTGACTTGACGAAGCCGAAAATTTTAAGATCATCTGCGATGCCCGTCTTTAATTTGCTGAATAGACGTATCGATCATCGTAAAGTGGCAGATTCAGTTGATCATTCTACGACAGTTGACATAACGCTTATCGTACGAATCTTCGTTGGACTTGACTGGAAATCACACTTCAGACAAATGGGACGTTTCGTTGTAAACTGGGTGGAGTTTTTTCCAGGACATCCTTGAACTGCTCAGACCTGTGAACGTATCAAGGACAAAACCTTACATGTCAATTTTGTAATCAGTCGGCACACCATATAAGTATCTCGCTTCGGAAGAATGCGATGCCCCCAGGGACTTGCTAAAACTCCGACTTCTGGTATGGAAGTCTTGAAACGGGCATTGTAGGCCTCTTTTGTTTACCGAATTCCGGGGTTTTGGAGATACAGAGAAGATTTTGGACGTTTGATAAGCTACACTTGGTATAAAAAGAAACATTCTAAATTTTAATGGTTCACTACCACGGTAGGTTGGGATGGCCGACGCCCTGTAGACCAGTGGCAGCGGCGGTGGTGATGAAATGAGCGTACTGAAAAGTTCAACAACTTCAACAAACTGTTTTTCTCGAAACACCTTTTTTGCAGCTGCTCCTCCCCGAAATATTTTATTACAATTTGAAAAATTGTATATATTCGACAAAAATGTGCCTAATATTTTAAATGGAATTATCTAAGTTTCTTTTTCAAAAGTTATCTTCTGAGAATATTTTCTTGTAGTGAAAATTGACGACAGACCTCGGCACCTACTGGTTGGCTCGTTATGGAGGCTTGACCTATCGCCGAGGACTACATCGACTAGCTCGCGAAGAAGCGGAGAATTAAATGGCTCACTTGTATCGTAACCAAACTGAGAGCTAATTGGTTCACAAACCGGCATAGGTATCGAGAGAAATTCCGGCACCGGGGAACTCTCAGTCGGATTAAGGTGAGTTTAACGCCAGGGACTATCTGAGTAGGTCGCAACAAAGCTGGGAACTAAATGGCTTACGGAAACCGAAGTTAAATGGCTCATGCTATCAGGAGCGAAATGGATCACTGAAATGAAAGCTAAATAGCTCACGAAAACGGAAGCTAAACGACTCACAGAAATGCCTTGCGGTAACTTACCGCTGGGTAATATCCGAGTGGAGTTCGTGGCTAAATGGTTCAAGCTCGCCGAGGATCTATATAGCCTAATAGATGGATAGAATGGCGGAAAGCAAGATGAATGACGGAAATTAAATGGATGAAAGGTCGAGCTATTTCACGGATAGCGAGGGTCCGAGTTAACTTCAGAAAACTCGTGAACAAAAGGCTTCGTGATCGCCAAAATCAACGGGTCTTCATGTGCAGCTAATTCGCACCTACAAGTTGGATAGTGGTACAGTTCAGTATAATGTTGGAACAGTTAACCGAACAGTGGGTGACCGACCAAACAACGAACGCTGATAGTCATTGGTGGTGACTTCAATACCTTGGTTTTTATTTATTCATTTCGTTTATTTGATAGGCACAAATGCGTTAGCTTAGCGGTGCCAAATTCTCTTGTTTTTACATTTTGGATATCTTCAAACTAGGAGGTTATAATGTTGAAATATTTTTTTTATGAAAGAGAAAAAAAATTTACAGCTATCTTAAGACTAGAAATAAGATTCTATATACAAGAGAGGGGCAAAAGCAATACCTGGGTTGTGAAGTGGGCAGTAGAATAACGAACACAAGAGGAGATATGTGAACTTGGACCTACGATTGTGCAATGAAGGTTCCTTTAGCATATTTCGAAGAGACGAGAGGGAGTCTATAATCGATGTTACATTCTGTAACCCTTCACTAACGGTGAACATGGACTGGAGAGCAAGGCTGGAAGAAGTCATTTCAAATGACATTTCTATACGAAAGTTAGGGAAACACGACAGCCCCGGTGCAAGTTTGACTACGGCTGCTGTGCATGTAAACGGACGAGAGAAAAGCAAAAACGTTCGTGCTACTGAGCGTGCCTGTTACATGTTCCTGAAAGTTTGGTTATTAGGCTTGGTGCCGTAGTTTGGTTTGGTTCGCTAACAGTTGCAAATGTATGTAATGGCCCTGTGTCTAACTTTCATCATCCGTTGCGTTAGAACTGTTGCAAACAAATTTCATAGCAGCGGTTCAAAATGAATGTAGTGAACGACATTTGTGGCTTATATAGGACTGCAAGCAAAATATTAGCGGTCACCTAGTATCGTTGAAGGGGAAGTTGTTGGCCGTTGAAAATCAATAGTTTTGGACATTTACAATCCGCTGGGGGATCCGTCGATGCGTCAAGATGGAATTTTTTTTTTCAACTTTTTAATAATGAGTTTTATTTTTTTTTAATCTAAACATTTATTTGAAACGGCTCAATGCGTTAGCACAACGGAGCCGTGGGTCTTTTAATTTTTTTTTACAATAAGTAAAAATTAAAAAAAAATCTAAGAATGTCGGTCTGCCAAATCTTGTTGACGCAGTTTGCTGCAGCGTGTTGAAATCTTTTTCTTTGGCGGTGAAGCCGCTTGGGGCTCATTCAGTCTGCCTTCTTCTTTCGCGTTATCGTTCCCGTCCATGTCGTCATCGGTACTGCTTTCTTGCTGTTCACGATCAGAGGTTCTTATTTGTTTCTTGTTCTTACGGGTCGCTGTTGAATGTCCATCTGCTTCGGTATTTGCTTTTTTATTGGCGATGCTAGTTGTTGGTTTGGGAGTGGTTGTCGTGGTCGTTGTACCTGCAGTATTGGTTAATTGGATCGTTGTTTTTGGTTGATCTGAAGGTGTCGGTGGCTGCTTGTTAGGCTTGTTGGCTGTAGTAGATGAGTTTTGACTAGTTGCTTCGGCGCATGTTTTTCCGTAGTGGACTGTATGGTTACAGAATTGGCATGTTGGGGTCTGCCCGGGATATGTGATTAGTGTTGTTTGCTTATAGGTCACGCCATCCTTCGATGATTTGCATTCGATAGTCATGTAAGAAGGTATTTATTATTTAATTTCTCCAGGTGTCATTCGTAATAGATTCTACTTCGCCATATTGCGACATGATTCGTTTGATGTAATCTTCCCTAGTTCGCGGGGCCAAATCATGGATACGCACGTCCACCATGTCGTTTTCCATATGCACGGGGATCTTGATACTGGTGTTATTAAATTCGACCTCGTGTTGCATGTTGTTCTTTGCAATGAAGTTTTCGACCTGTGCTAAGCTTCTAAACGTGATCAAAACACAGTTTTTTACGTGATGGAGCTGAATGTACGTAACTTCAGCGAGATTAAGCTCCATTTTCACTTTAACTAATTTTAAACTTTAACTAATCCTGAAATGTTACAATTGATCGAATCTTTTCGGGATCTCGATTCTCTCACTGATAAAACGATAAAAACGAGGCTTACGATTTCGTTGGGTCTTACGAGTGATGCTTCTTGAAGTCACTATTATAGCTTGCCTTTTGAGGGTTAAGAGTGCGACCACGCATATAAATTGATACCACTATAACAGTCTAGATCACTAATGACACCCCAAAGTCGCTTTGACATTGGCCGACATACGACGGTTCCTGAGTTCATAGAAGGAGGAACTGAAAAGGAAAATTTAAAAATCGAATTTTTATTTTTGATGCCAAGTGTCTTTAAAATGCATAAAACGTCGAAATTTGATGAAATCTCGAAAAATAATAATAAATATTGAAAATAATCGATTATGCAGAAATGAGAAAGGCACGATTGCACCGATAGGTGGATTAAAACAGGTTTTATATTGACCATAGGTGAACAAGTTCTCCAAAATAGGTTTAAATTCACAAAGGCCTATTTGAAGTTTGCCCATTGTTCGATCATTTCGCGTGGAATGACCCATATGCATTTTATAAAGAATTAGTTTGTGTTAGTTTAGAGTTACAGTGAATCTAAAGTTATTTTTGCAATTTTTTCTAACATCTTATGTGTAACCATTTATGTCAATGAAATATGTGTTTTTCGCAGCAACCAACACATTTTCAAAATTTCATACATATTTAAAGTAGTTGTGCTAAGAGGCTGTTTTTTCGTGCGTCCTATGAAAATCCATCTAGTAACTGTTGCTTCTTGGAAACAATTAAAACACAACATACTGGTGATCCAACACAAAAATGGCCATGTTTATGGATTTTAGTGTTCGACGTCGTAAAATATATAGAACACGGCGTAGCAATGAATTAGGCAGTTTTAAGCACTAATACCGGTTTACAGAAAATAATGTCGAATGGTTAGCTGCTCATTTTCTCGGTTCATCTCATGAAACTAGAGGCGGTGCTTTAGTAATTTAATTTTTCTTCGATATGTTGGAGATCCCGGATTCCAGGTAAACAGTTTTGTTTTGGAATAATAAAACAGCTTTTTGTTATACATCTAATAACGTTAAATTTATGAAATATGTGCATATTTCTAGGTTGGTGTTGGGGAAGATATTGGAATACACCAAACGACTGTCAGCAAAACTATTTGGAACGTATGCCAAAAAATTGCATCAAAATCTTCTGATTGGATTAAATTTCCGGTCACGAAAGAAGATATGGATGCGGCTAAGAATATATGGCGTAGAAAGTTCAAATTTCCGGACTCAATAGGAGCATTGGACTGCACTCATGTCATTATTCAAAGTCCATATGAACATGCAGATGAATATGTGAATAGAAAAGGTTTAAAATCGTTCAATATACAAGCTACATGTGATGCAAACGAATTGTTCACCAGTATTGATTGTACATGGCCAGGATCTGTACACGATTCTAGAATATGGAAAAATTCATCAGTGTTTCAGGTAATGCATGAGAATCCTGCCGAAGCCTTATTGCTAGGTGATGATGGCTATGGAATTGCTCCTTGGGTCATGACTCCATTCAGAAATCCCAATACCCCCCAACAACAACGGTACAATAAAATTCATAGCAGTGAACGAGTCATAATAGAACGAGTGTTTGGTCAGGTCAAGCGGAGGTTTCCATTCCTGCAATCGAAAGTACGAGTTAATACACGTCGTATTCCAAGCATGATTCTGTCTTATTTTGTGTTGCACAATATAGCCAAATATTTAAAGGATGAAGAATTTGAAGAGGTTCGACCCACAAGTAATAGAAATATACATGTTCCAATGCTTGATGAAATAAATAACAATGATAAAAAAAGAGGTCAAGCAAGACGTAATGCTATTACAACATATTTATTTCAATTGTAAACGCCATATTACATAAATATATCATAATTTATTTCAATATATTTCTGTGCGTAGTTTTTTAATCCAGTTTTAGTTAAATTCCAATGGCTAATTTCTGGGTTGTTGTGTAGCCTGCATGTAGAAAGAGAAATTCGATTATGTGTAAAAAAATTATCGTTAATAAGATTAAATAGAATCCTCCGTATCTGTATCCGGTTGGTGGTTTTGCTCTTTGTAGTCATCATCTGATCGATGATTGTCGCATTCACTATCTACTCCCGCAGAATGAATGGTTCCAGAAAACTGTTCATCTTCTTGATTGGAGATTTGTGATCTCAACACCTGGTCAGCTTTCGACAGCACCTTTTCTATCTTTTTTGTCAATTCAGTTTGCTCAGTAAAGTAATTCAACTGCTTCACAAGCACGAGGCGCTGCAAATCAGGTGTGCTCAAAGTAGCCGTTTCTGTCGTCTCAAAATACCCCTGAAATAGGAATTAATGAAGATTTGAGTTTATGACTTGTTTTAAGTGATTGATTATTTGCTGATTTAGAAGTTTCACTATACCTGGTGTTTTGTAGGAATGGATCCTTTCGATAGCATCGATTTTCTTTGTCGACCGCTTCTATAGGCTTTGGAACTCGTGGATGCCTCAGATGGTAAGTTTCGTTTGTCTTGTGAAGTTCCTTCTCCTGGGCTCAAAGAACCAGAATCGCTTGCATCGGATTCGGAATAGCTTTCGGCTTTCTTGCACGTTCCAATAGATACACCATCTATTTAAAAACATCAATAATAAGAGTAACTATGCGGGCGAATTATTCCGTGAGCATGGTACTTACAATGAATTTTGGATATTGCTGGATTTTCAGCAGCTCCGAGAAGGTCATAGATGATCTTTTCACCACGACTTAAATCGATTTTTTTATTTCCAGTCGCCTTTTCGTCGGATTTCACTTTCACCCGGTTCTTTAAGTTGTTCAGCTTCTTCAGAACTTGCTGTTCGGTGAGCGAAACACCTTTCTTCCTTGAAATGTGATCAACAACCACTTGAACAGCTCTCTTTTTCATTGATTTCAAAACGGGAGTTTGCCCTTTTTGAAACAAAATCGATCCGTGTTTTTGCAAACAAAGAGCGAAAAAAGTATCATCGACACGCTTAACTGGTTGTGATTTTACCGTACTATTTGCATCTATTTGGTCCATCCGAATGTTGTTTTCGTCCAGATATTCACCGAGCGTTGGGTTTCCTGATTCCATTTTTGTTTTTTTACCCGGAAATATACAAGAAAATCCTCACGACGACCACGAACACAACGAATTGGGAATGCTTTACAGCTTGAATTGAAGTAAACGCTAGCTTTTACTTTTTCGAATATAGCGCATGCTTTGATCGTTTTTATTCATACCGACGCACCGTTTACTTTAATTTTAAGACTTTACTTTGCTTTCGAGCATTTACTACTATTTGAGCACATGCTAGTTTTTATTCATACGACCCAATGTATTGATAGTTTTCTCTACACTTATTTTATCACGTGAATCGAAGTCGCGATATTATCGCGCTGTAAGCAACTTTTCGTAATTTTTTAACCAAGGAAAAGTTAGCTCCCTGCTTACTAAGGAAGAAAAAGATGTGCGATAAACTGTTTGTCGTTGAAATGAGTGCATATTTCAACCTCTGTTCATGCACATTCCTACTCATCACTTTCATACAGCTTTGCGCAAGATTTTGAAATTTTCAAGTGAACTATTTCACAAATTTTGAAATATTATTCATGGATTCATTTTTGTTCCATGAACTGTTTAAAAAAAGGTACGAGTAGTAGACATAAGAAAACTATGAGGACCTCATACGTCGTTATTTGATAAAGTTCAGTGTGATGTCTGAAAGAACACGAAAACTACATTAATCGCAAAAATACATTGCAGAGTCACAATTCGTGGAATACTTCACAAAACCAAAGTAAACGCTTTCTTGATCTAGCTCATAATGCCATGTTATCCCGCGTAAAAAATCCGATAGTAGCTCAAGAATAAAATATCACGAAAACGTATATATTTACGAAAATCGTGACGCTGTAGCCAAAATCATAAACATAAATCACATAACTCCACGCGAAAAATCCAAGAATAAAATATCATAATGAAACAGAACGCCTGAAATCATGAGCTCTTTACTCTTCCAGAAAAAACGAGAATAAACTCATGAACAAATATCATCACGAAAACGTACATCATGAACATCATTCAGTCGATATAATCATCAAATCAGTGTATCTCCAAATTATGAACTAGAATCATAAAAAGCCACAGTAACATTCGAGCATAACTGCATGTATTCTTTATGTATTGTAGTTTTGTTGAAACACAAATATTTTGACGAATACGAAGTTTATTATTCATGCTATCAGAAGTACGAGTAAATGGTTCATTTTGCGAAAACCTGAAGTATTTTGCAAGAATTTATTAACAGATTTCTTTCCTTTCTCCTTTAAAATCGTGTACCACAGTTCATCTGCAAACAGAATTACTATATTTACATGTATTCCTCTTAATAACATCGTTGGCATTCTGGATTCACTAATTGTTTTAAAGTTATGCTTAAACTTGCACATTAAATTGCATTTTCTTTCATATATTGTACTGAACGAACTTGCCTGAATGAGATCTATTTTACCATTTCAGAAGTTCGAATATCCCTGTTTGATCAGCACAAAACAGTATCACTACAATGGTGCTTGAGTGGCTTGCTAGTCCGATATGCAATGAAAACCAATGATGATAAATGTACACTAACGGGTGCGCTGTTCAGAAGGATGGCATTTATACCCTCGTTGTTTCTCTGTCCTACAGCAAATGAATATTAACTCGCCTAAACTACATAACAACTATTTGATCAATTTCGCTAGCACAAATATTGTTCGATGCATCTCATTTTTAAGCTTTAAATAATTGTTAGGTAAAATCTAAATAGGAATCATTCAACAATGCTTCAACGGAAGCATCCGACCACACAATGTGGCCTTACGTTGCGAGTACCACACCTCACAGGTGGGTCACAACAATATCTTCCTCCAGTTCATCCTTTTCGTCGTCATCTTCGATCTCTTTCCGCTCTGCTTCAGTGTGTTGCTGTTTGGGAGTGTCATCGAGCTTCTTCAACCGTCGCTCCTGCAAGCATAAATAATAAATTCAAATCATCGATCACATCAGGCTGACAAGGGAATAAGATGAAGTTGCATAATGTATCATTTGTGGAGATAATCAGTGAGTTGTTTTCACAAAACTTGTTGCTGCAAATGCTGTTATGCAATTATTCAGTTGTAGTTGAAATCTCATTAAAGGTGCTAAAAGGTAGACACTGCCTAATTCATCTAAACACATTTGGGCATTCAACCCATTCGAATTCATCAGTGTTACTACAGTGATTATCAAAAATGCAATAATTTTCAATGTGGGAACCAAGCAAGACTATAGTCTTAAAACAATTCCGCATATTCTATAGAATTCAAATATGTTATCATTTTCAATGACAAGTTCTTCGGTTAGTGTATTACAATCGGCATAGAACACTTCCAGTTAAAATTCACTACTGATGCTTAATTTTTGACTTTCCAGAATGCTATAGGTAGCGCAAGCACATTAAGGAATAAAGTTTAGAAAAAAAGCGGGATAGGGTCATATCAGCAAACATAACCTTTTAATAACATCGTTGGCATTCTGGATTCACAAATCGGTATCTCTTGTAATGCCTTTTACACCAATCACTTCCTATAATGCATCCACATCCAGTGCAACAATGATCTTTACTAGGAAATCGTCATTGAACTGAACTTTATTGCATTTCTCTAAGGATATTATTTCATAAGAATATAATTTAATCGATCAACAGGAAGATTAACCCTGGAATTGAAATAAATTGAGGTAATATGTTACCATCACCTGTTGAAGTAAAGCTAAAATTAAATTTAGTAGCGCAATAAAGGCTGAAATCAACCTTATACTAGGGACAACAAACCGTTTCCCAGCTTGCGGATCAGTCATATACAAATCTAGACCGAAAAAGTTTTCGAAACCAGAAGATTCCGGCTGGTATCGTAATATTAACTCATTGATAATTCCTGTTTATTGTTATTACTTCAGTTACAGGTGTTTTTCTAACAATATTGGGGCTGGTTCACTAAGAATCCTAAACCTTTATTGATTCTATAGCAGCCCTTCTAGTGGTCGGATTGAAATGCTTGACAACGATTTGTTTGGAGAACACAAATGTTCCAGTGATGAACGTTACGTCTCGAGATATGTAGTAGTAAAACAATTGCTTTGGGTAGAAAACCAGAAGAAAATGGATCCTAGCAGCTAAATTGGTTAATTGATTTGAATCGCCAAAAAATGGGTTTTTATATATTTTTGGTCATTTTGAATCCGGTTTTGAAAGCCTATTTGTCATAGATCAATTTTATGAATGTATGAAAGTAATTATTTGAAAGCGGTTGTGATTAAAGGGTTAATATACTAGTCAATAATAATATCCAATCAAATCTGATATCAGAAATCATCGTAAAACTCGATAGCAGTTACCAAATCTATCAGAATTAATTGTTTTTCAGTATCATAAAGTTTTTTATATCCAAAATTTCAATTCCTTCCAACATTGGTGCTTTTTATTTTGGATGAATATGATATTTTTCAAGTTATGAAATTATGGTCTTTTCAAGACTATAAAACTGAGCATTTTTCAATAACTGATAACTTAGAAACTATTCGATGCATGGAAAAGAATATAACTTTGGCACATTGGTTGACTTTTGGCATGAGCTTACAGGAAAGATGTTGGATTTTTTTTGTTTAATAACTTATGTATCCTGAAATTATTATAAACAAATTGAATTTTTCTAAAATTAAACCAAATTTTGCTGCCGATTTTTTTTAAAATATGTTAAATGTTACTTTTAGTTACTTTTTTCCAATTTGTTGGTATGTTACTATGTTTTAATTGCCGCAAGGTTCTACTGTATCGATTTTGTTGGCTATTTTCGCCAAATTTAAGACAAAGAGAAAAAAATTTGACTGCGTCGACGGTAAAACATGATGATGAGTTAAGTTCTATCAAAGACCATGCGGAAGACTTGGGTGCAACGCCCAACGCCTACTTAGCAAAAGGTAAAGGATTCTTCACATTTCCTTTCGATCATGTCCATATGAGCCTGCCTAGTACTAGTTTTCTGTTCTAAGTTTATAACTGATGCGCTCTATAATGCCTATCTGTTTTTCAATTTCATTCCTTTCGTTTCTCTTAGTCTAAAATTTGCCGAAAATTGCCCAAAAAACACAACAATGTGAGGTTATATTCGAATCAAACACGTCACAATCATATAACTGCGTGTATTCACAGTACCTGGATCATTTAAAAGCACGAGAAAATATAAGCCACGCGTTACCGTGATATGTATTTTAGGCGGTATTCACAGTTAATGCTGGAATGCACAGTGGGCCTGCAAATCCCGTATTGCGATTTTGCAAACGTAAAAATTTTAAAGTTTTCTGTGATACACTTCGTAAAGAAAAGTATTATAATATACAATGTTTTCAATGCATTTTAACAACATTTCAAGAAATTTTCATGCACAAACCATTACTTTAGATAAAACTCATCGTAACTAAAAAGCCGTGAGCCGCCCGGTCTGTGAGGACCGCTTGCCTTATTGAGGATTATTGATTCTATGTAATCTTAGTAGTAAGCAACTGATAATGGAGATTTCGAAAGTCTGAATCAGTTTGAATGGGCTGGGCACCCATTAGCTTCGGTTGCCTTTCATAAATATCCTAACGAGAAATGTAAACGTTGGGCGGGCTTTGTAAGAGTGATGATAAGTTTACGTTACTGTGCGACCGTTTCTTGATTGAATGATGAAAATATAAGCTTATCATACAGTGAATGTTTGAAATAAAACATGCAAAGCCTTAGTACTACATTCAGTTGCAAAGCTTAACCTCCTGTTTCACAGCATTCGCCGATTCTTAAAGTGCCGAACAATTGGTCTAGTGGTATTATCCTACTTAGAATTATTTCTGCCTGGTACATGAACATATGACGGATGGCTTATTTCCATTGTATATAGTAGGTAATAAAAAGAACTCTTATTACTCAAGTAAAAACGGGTTTTATCAATAAGTTAATATTGTGCATATAGTTTTGTTGGCTACATTAAAAAATGAAATAGTTGAAACAGTGCTTATGCATGGTTTATTCAATTTTCCCTTAAGGGGTTACTAACTTTTGTCAGTGCGAACAAAATCAAATATTATAAAAATATTCCGAAAGTATATACGCTGAGGAAAATTATTTAACTAGAAATTTCATCAAAATCGGAGCACTTCAACTTGAGATACAGTTATTCGTAGGCCGCCATCTTCTGAAAAAATACGATTTTAAACAGTTGAAGGGTGGATTTTTTTATTTTGTTTTTGAAATCCCACATTTTGACGAGAAGAGCAAATCAAAATTTGCAATTGTTTTATTGTGAGAATTTTTCAAAGTTACAATCTAAACTTTTTTGACTTAGTCCCAACCACCTCTTTGCCTTCCCATCAAGGTAAATATTTTGTCTGGTTTTTGACGCAAAACAAAGTAAATGAATGTGGAAAATTGTCAAAAAGTTCATTTGATTATATTGTAGCAGTAATTAACAAACATTTTAGTTTACGAAACAATGTTTTACGTCTCATATTTTCGAAGAAAATCACGGTTAATCACGTCGCGAAAAACAAGAAGCGCCGCATCAGAGGCAAGGAGTGCACGGAGGTTTCGGGAAAAACCATTCCAGCTAAAGTGATTCCCAATAACGTAAGTCATTTTCTGTGTTGTTATTATCAATTAAAAAAGTTTGCCCAAATAAGTATTGCATATAGACTCGAATCTCGTCTTATCGGCAAAGTAGTACCAATAGAAATTCATTTTATCAACAGTCTCGAAATATCGACACACGAGTTCACAAAAAGAAATAAATAAATTTATACAAATATCTGTGTGTGCATATTTTATTTATTATGTGAGTATTTATAGAAGCATCTTGATTATAGAATTGCAAAAAATGAATTAAGACTAATTAAGAAGCTGATCCACTTCGTAACGCTAATGGATGATATACGACTTTGAACTACCAAGCCCCCACGACTTATATGTGTTCAAATTTCAAGTAATCGTATTTTCCTCAAATTAAATCGAAAACTTTAATAAGTATCATATTACTTTACTAATAAACAAACAATCGTGAGTTTTTGTTTTAAATATTACAAATAAAAAAATACGAACCTTTCTTTCCTCCTGTAAAAAATTTGAAAAGGGGGTTATACGACTTTGAATATCCCCCTTTCAGTTGTTTCCTATTATATAAGATATTTCGTGTACTACAATATTTGTATTTGAATAGCCGCTTCAATGAGCCGCAATGAGTTAATGCACCGCAGGCCGGTGTTTCAGCACTCCGGAAGTTGCATAGTGCACTGAATGCACTGCGTTCTGAAATCGTCATTAAACATCAGACGGCCCCCAAATAAAAATCATGTCGCGACTGTCGTAGGATGAAATGTCACGTCCAAACCGGTATTAAAATGGATTCACATTTTCTTGATTTTTCTCAAAACGTTTAAAAGTCTATACGATACACTTAAAGCTCTCTATAGGATTTCAGAAGACCGTAAATATGCTTACGTGTTTTGAAACAGTATTTTTTTTCGGCTATCTGATTGCTTTTCCCGGTCATTTCAATCCGGCTGAAAAAAAAACGAAATTCTTCATGGGCGAAATCAAATCAGAATTGAATACAATCGGTTTGGGGGTTCATTTGCGCCGGAACTCTGACACAAGCCATATATAATTCAAAATCAAATTCTGAATTCTTTGTTTCGTCTAACTTCAATTGAATTCAACCGTTTCGTCTAACTTCAATTGAATTTCAGCTATCCATAAATAGGTGACTCTGTCACTCTGTCCCATATTAGTCGGAATCACCCAATCCAATTTCATTTTTTTCGATTATAGAGGTTAACCCTGGGGTCATTCGCCTTTTATTTCGAGTTAGAAAAAATTCTAAAGCTACGCGCAGGGTTGGGAATCGAACCCAGGTGGGTTGAGTACAAGACAATCGACTTACCGCCAACGTTAAACCTGCCAAATTCGATTTTCGGTAATTTTTGCGTTACTTAATTTATGAAAGGTCCAGAGACGGCGCCGATGGTTGAGTGATAAGCGTGACTGCCACTCATTCCAGTTGGCCTGAATTCAATTCCAGCCGAGGTCGTTGAGATTTTTCTGAGGTGAAAAAATCTATGGTCACCTTCCTTCGGAAGGAAAGTACAGCCGTTGGTCCCCGGTCCATGAAATTAGTGGATCGATATCTAGTCCAGGTAGTGGGATCACCTCTCTGACGTCGGTAAAGAAGAAGTAGATCCAACTTCTATACTCTTACTAACAAAAATATCCTCCTTCCGTGATACTTGTGGAGTGCGCAGTAGTATATACGGCCTCTAGCAAAAGCAAGTATCGGACTAACCATTCCTTCCCTTTCCTTCCGCGATCTACGTTCGGGCCTGGCCGGCGCCGGTATTGATCAAAAACACTTTAGGATTACCAGGAGTTGTACATTGAAAAGATGTTTCGCTACTCCCAAGCATAATTATCTACTGATTCCTTGTGCAACTTCAGCTAGTCCAGATCGATAACGGAGTGGCAGCCAGGGGTGGTCGCACAAGCTCAAGCTTAATTTATGAAAGGTCCAGAATATTGGAGTGGATTTACAGGTAGCTAAAAAGTACCATGGTGACGCGCACAAGTTCACTTTGGAACTAACGAATCTTTCTAGTGTCTAGTGTTGAATGACAATAAAAAATTTCCAGTTAGACAAATAAATCCCAAAATAGCTATATATAAATAGCAAGTGAAAATTTGACGGTAATTGCCAACCAATACAATCCATCTTCACTCTCAAGAGAGCATAAAATCTCATCGCACAAATGTCATGATATTTAGTGACTTACCTTAGCAGCCTGTCGGATTTCCACAATGGCATAGCCCACCATACCGAGAGCCAAAACCGCAAACAGAATGTACAACTTCATACGCGCGCAAAGCTGCGTGGAGTACGCGTAGGCAATCACGAAACCAGCCGATTCCCAAAGTCGGTAGTTAGAAAAGGCAGCTTCCTTGTTTCGTCGGAACAGTGCTCCGTAAATACCTGTAAAAAATCAGATAATTAAACAGCGCTGGAAATGACTGGCGAATAATGCAATACCATTAATTTGTGTCTGGAATACAGCGTCTCCAACTCCCCACAATCCAGCGATGGCAAAAAATACCAATGGATGGTCGGGGTGGGGCTTCCAGAATAAGCAATAGATAATAACCCCACCGTGGACTAAGCCACCTGAAAATAGAAACAACGTTTATAATTAGGTTCCATTGAATGACGACAGTCGCGTGACGAGTGGCTCAATCTGATTAACGAATAGATATCGTGTGCATAATCACAGAGTTCGTTCGTTTAGTATACAGATAATCAACCATGTTATAAAGAGGAATATTCAAATATGGACGCTACTCACCCAGTATAATAATGACCACCCGACCAATATACTTCATGATGGATCCGAAAATAATCGAGCAGACGGCATTGACTACCCCGAAACACATCATGACGTATCCAATTTGGTGGATTCCCAGTGCGCACGATACATAGGCCTGTGTGAACTCTGCCCCTATGAACGCCTGCTCCATTCCGATGAAGACCGTAATCAATATCAACAGCTGTTGGTTGATCTTCTTTAACTGTTTAAATGTAGCGGAAAGCAACTGAATCCCCGATACCTCAACCGCCGATATCGATCCTCGTCGTTTTTCACCATACCTACAAAAATGTTAACAGTAACAACAATAGTGTTCCACATAGTCAAGAACCTACCGGGAAAGTGGATCCATGAACAGAGCAATAATTACTACAGCAGCAACTATACAAGAGAGATAGATAGCGGAAATCTCAAAGATTTCCGAATCCGGAGGTCGTTGTAGGTTGGCATTATCGGTGGTCTCAACAACGCAAAAATTTGCGCCGCATTTATCCAAGGCAGCATCCACGAAAGTTGCATTATCATCATGCACACTGCCTCCCCCGTGAGCTCCACTGGAAAGAACTGGTGGCAATAGAGAATATTAATAAGTATGATGTTAAGCGACATGCGACCACTATGCCACTAACCCAAACTGGAAATCAAATTTCCCCACAACTCAGCCGTCTGCCAAGCCAAGAAGAAGAAGCCGAAGAAGCGCACAATTATGGCTTCCACAGATTGCTCAGTGAGCTTCGCGTAGACCTGACCCAACTGCGTCAGATAGGTAGCTTTACTTGCCCACATAGGAGCAGCACCAAGACCGACCAGCACTCCGGCTGGAACCAACGTGTAGAACGTCGGATAGAACTGTGCCCCGATATACGGAGCATAGCAAAGCATGCTTACGCACAGAGTCCATTTGACGGTTAGTTTTCTTATCACAAGTGTTGGCAGGAAAATACAGGACACTACCAAAGCAGCGTAGATTACACTGAGCGAAACCGTTCCCAATCCATCTTTGGCATTGATCGATGATTGTAGGTTAGCTGTTCCCTGCAGATTATATGTGTTTTACTATTAGAGCTATGACTCTTGAATTTATCTATCACAATATTACCTGAAAAGCTGTGAACTGTACCATGAACGCAAACGAAACAGTGGTGATATTCTTCAAGATGCGCCATTTTTCGTTTTTAGTTAGTTTGACCTTTTCACGCAGTGAAGCAGTGTCGTTCTATAAAAGAGCAGAAACCTGTTTTAATCACAATCGTACATCGGAACGCCAACTTTGTCACAACGTACCTTGTCAGGATCGTAGCCTCCGTGCATTTTTGGACGATTTTTCTTTAAATTACATCTGAAATTTAAATGAAAAAACAGGTATAACAATTTTCTTGTGAACTGCATCCTGGCCATTGTTGTTCGGTAAGCTTAGGTTAACACATTACATCAGTTTTCCTGATCGCGATCTATCACACAAAAGAAATATAAACAATCTCAGGATGATTCAAATTTGATCCAGAACTTATATCCCTATCTCCCCACGGTGCCAGCGGGAGTAAGAGCAACCTTAGTGAAGATGGAGTAATTAACTCTAGTGGGATTTTTGGTTCTATGCTGACTGGAAAAGAAAAAATCGAAGAGCGTCCGTTCTCCATATTGGGATCGACTCTAAACAGCGGCTGAAGGAGCCGGTGCCTTATGAGTTATTTCCAAAATAACTGTCCAATCACGAGGCTAGGTATTGCAGCCCGGGTAAGACCGAATAATGAATCAATCAACCCCAGATGGTCGGACACGGTGATAAATATTTTAAACTCATTCTGACAGGAATTAGGCTACATCCATAAATGATGTAACATTTTTGAGTGATTTTCAACACCTCCCATCCTTATCGTAACTAAACATCCCGCAGCATAGCTTTCCGGCAACCCCCGAAAACTAAGTGTGTATTGTTCGAAAATGAACATAATAAAAAACTGTCCGTTTTAACTTTTCAAGAATTTTCCAGTTTGTGTTAGTTGAAAGGTTTTTAACAAAATAAATTTAAAAAATAGAATCGAAAAATTAACTATTCACTACAGGAACCAAATAATTTACTCACACTTCGGACTTGGGATCATATACAAGGGGACGTTTTAAAATTGAAAGTTTACTGCTATCCCTACCAGCAATTAATGCTTTAACATTAGTGCCGTTAGTTCTCTGTTGGATGGAACGGATTTGTTTTTTGTTCTTAAAAGTTGCTATTGTATATCTGGCATTATGTTATCAACGTTTGCTGCTTTATTGGTGTTGCTACCAGGAGATCCAGCATCTTATCGGCCCATATGCCTGCCGGATACTTTGTTGCTTTAGAGGCACTGGGTGCAATCGATGTTTCTGCTCAGTTAGCTAATTAGATAGCACACTACAGGTCCATTCCAAGGGATTCAATAGAGCCATAAAACCTCAATTGTTACTAGGGAATCAGTCATTAGGTGACCTTTTGATTGTGTTTTAGCGGCGTATGAAGAAGGTTGTTTGTGGTGTTGATTGTAGTAGGTTGATTTTTCTTCTCGGCTTCAGCGCATGGCTTTCCGTAACGTGGCATCTGGTTACAGAACTAACACGTTGGAATCCGACCAGAGGAGGGGCGCACAAATATTTGCTAATGGTTAATGTTCATGTTGGCTACAAAAGACAGACAGGAAGATATAGGTTTGGTCTGCCACATACCATGCACACGAACGTCGTTGTGAACGCCAGTGAAAAGGTTTCTCCAAGTGTCACTCGTAAAGGGTCTCCATATTCCGGCATGAATTTTCAATGTGATCTGTTTTAGCGCACTGTGCTAGGCCGTGCGAACGCTCTTCGATTTCAACGTAATCGATGTAAACATGGATCTGGATTCAAGCGCTGTCATGTACGACTAAATTGTTACATGTTGTTCTTTGCAAAGAAGTTTTCTTCCTAGGTTGAACTTCTCTACGTTTACGGACGTGGGATTAAGCTCCTGTAACTGTTCCACCTTGTTGACTACTGATCTAATATGAGTAAAATTGTGCATTCCTATATGCGTAAAAATATTAATTAGTCCAATTTCGCTAAAAGGGTGGACCAAAGACTAAATAATTTAATGAGCTTTTAAACAAAAAAACAAAGGGGAAGCTTGAATGGTTCTGGAGATATTCATGGTACCAAAGACATAGTTTCGAGAAAAACGAATGTAAAGTTTGGTATACGATTGCTTGCAGTGTAAAATCCGCTCCATTCAATGTTTTGAACTGTATGATTAATAGTCCGGTTTGTTTGAAATTTTGCGCGAATATTTTTGAAAAAATTCTTTTTTTGAATGGGTACAAAACAATTTTTTTCGAAATAACTACTTGGATCTTAATTTTGGGTTCAACGATTCCGTTTGCGCGCCTAATCCTATTTGCCTACGCGGAGCTTGATAACAACAGCTGGAACTGTGTCTATCGTTCGAATTTGGACGACGCCGTTGGTTCAGTGGCAAGCATGACCACTTCTCATCCCAGTGGCTCTGGGTTCAATCTCAGTCGAGGTTGTTGGGATTTTCTGAGTTCAAAAATCTGTGTTCATGTCTTCCTTCTAAAGGCAAGTAAATCCGTTGGTTTCGTTCATGCATTGATGAGCCGGTATCCAGGGTCCAGAGGGTGGACTCAAATCTCTGGTGTCGGAGACAAGCACTTTGTGCGGACAGATACCGATGGAAAATAAATAAGAATAAAAATATTTTTTTTTGAATTTTTCAAACGGTTTTGATTACACGGTGCTACAGTGATATTGTACTGTTCAAGTGACCTAGTATAGGTGGTAGATCTCACCAAATGCAACACAAGACAATGTTTGGAAAATGTTTTATCCTCTCACAAAATTGATCTATGGCAAAAAAAAACAATTTTTCGGGACTTTCGGCAGTTAAAATTCTACGCGATCATTTTTCATCCGATTTTAAATTTTTTGAGTGCTCTGGAAAAAGAAGAAATGGCCTTCCGACAAGATGCTATGTTATGTTCTTTTGTCAAAAATGCTCAACATTCTTCTAAAGAAACGTCTTTGTTTTATAAAAAAATTGAGAGAGCATTAAATTTCGCATACCTATTAATCATCAAAATCTGTTTTTTTCTAAATTAAAAACTTGCTCGCATGAACTCTTAAGGGGTTAGTGAGGTATTGTCTCGCACTATAAGATGCTGTAATTATAGCTTCCGTTATTTTTTCCAATTTCATGCTCAAAGTCTAGACACATACTTTTGATTGTATACTTGAAAATTTTATATGAGACTGTCCCCTTAAAAGTTCATGCGAGCAAGTTTCTAATTTGAAAAAAAAATAACTCTGCCATTCTTCAACCGATTTTGATCATAAATAGGTAATTGGATGCGGAAATGTTCTTCCTAAATTTCTGTTTAAACAAAGACTCTTCCTAATAAGAATGTAGAACAATTTTCATATTTTTAATGAAAAAATCGCAAAATAATGGTTATTTTCATATTGTTGTCCCAAAACCGCACAATAGTATTAACAAAAGTACATAATATAGCATACCGCTAGAAAGGTAATTTCTTCTTCTTTCCAAAACACTGTAAAATGTAAATTCCGTTGAAAATTGACCGCGTAAAAAAATTGTTCGTTCTGAAAATCTTGAAAATAGTTTTAATGCTATAAATCAAAATTTTGAATGTATATTCAATTGACCAAACGTGGTTTTATGTTGTATTTGAAGCGATTTACAACCTGTAGCAGACCACTTTTAAAGTACATCATTTTTTTTTATTTTGTGGTACCGTGTAATGTATTCTTAAGATATAAATATTCCAGCACATTGAAAAAAAGGGTTTTTTCAACAAAAGAAAACTCCTATGGCCTCTTTCAAAAAAGCTACCTAGTATGGCATCACAAAATGCAAATCTTTTCCCTCCCTAATATAATGCTACGTCATTCATGAAAAAAAATACAAAAAGAGACTAAGCCGTGATTTGTGCGTTTGATATACGAATAAAATTTTTCATCTTCGCGGTTTCTAGTCAAGCCCTGCCGATTTAGAACCTTATCGATGGTCCTGCACAAGCCGCTTGTCAACCTCACCAGCAGACAGTATTTGACATCCTTGTCCATTTTCCATTCCTCTTTGCTCTTCAGCTTAGCTTTAATGATATTACAATACACTTTTATTAAACTAAATTCCAGGGGTTCATCACTTTCTCAACGACGTTTACGTCATTAGCACGATTATTATTGTTGTGGCAAATAACCAAGCTAAAACTTTGCGGAGCCCCGGTGAGAGCTAAAGAACGACAATTAACATTTTTCCAGCTATACGTTGATAACTATTCCATCAAACTAAAGGATGTGATAAATGTCCGGCTGCATCCCCAGATCCCCTACCAAATCATAAACTTACCGGCAAACTAGGCCGCAAAAACAAATTTATATTTCTTGAAAACATCGCCTGGTCCGGGATATCCTTTAAAAACCTTCACAACGTTCTGACACAGGCTCCGGCCCACTATACCGCTTCGACACCTTCCATGAAAGAGTTATATCGTTTGTGTGAAATTAATACTCTCTTTTCTCATCTATTGCGTTGCAATTCGAGGAAACATCATTTCTATTTAATGTTTATTACTTAATATTATTTTGTTTGATTGTAAGAAAAAGTCGTTGTAAACAAATTGCCGGCAATAGATTCCAGAGTGGAGTAGTGCATCGAGCAAAACGAATCGTACCAATTCCAATTTGATAGAGTATTAGTAATTAAGACAACCTTTCACTTCAACTCCGACGCTTCACTTCACAGATATACTTATTCCACCTTTTTCAAAGAATATAGGCTGTTGATTTGATATTAATTGTGCGTATGTCTAACTTCAAATAGTCAAGAAATAAATATAACAGCGTCTAGCGTTGTTGTGCTCGACTGAGATTTTTATTTCTGCATCAAATAAGCGATGAAGTGACAAGCAGAGTTAAAAATAATCGAAGCTCTTTTTTGACGACTGATAATGAACCTGATGCGACTCGCGGTGAATAGAAAAAATATTCATTCAAATATCTATGCTATTCATTCAGTTGAATATCGTACAATATATTCATTTCACTAATTATCTAGGAAAATGTTTTCAAATGCCGGTAAAGCATATAAAACAACAATCATCATCGCTTACATTGTGCCACGGCCTACTTTGATGCGTTTGATTCGTTGTTGTACAGTCGCTTCGTGTAATAATCGGAGATGAATGGAAGTCTGCATGGATGAATGGGCGGTTTGTTCGTTTGACGTTTTCAGCTGCGTCACTGAATATTGAAAATGAATGCGGCTGAATATGATCAATTTTCATTCAATGAATTTGAATATTTTTAACTCTGGTGACAAGTCGTTTTTATTGCCATCAGAGACTTCATATCCGAAATATTCCATTTGGGAATTACTAACGTTATGCTTAGTTAACAACCGTACAAAATTGCAGATAATTAGAAACATCAGTTAAATGACTTAGTCATAAAATTGGACGAAGCAATTAGTAATGGGATGACCTCCTCTTAAGCCGCAAGGCGGGTAAAATGCCATCCCGTAAAGGACATGATGGGATA
The DNA here is from genome assembly GCF_030247195.1 of Topomyia yanbarensis. Classification (NCBI taxonomy): domain Eukaryota; kingdom Metazoa; phylum Arthropoda; class Insecta; order Diptera; family Culicidae; genus Topomyia; species Topomyia yanbarensis. The sequence continues at coordinate 142,580,597 of NC_080670.1, forward strand.
CTTAATTATTTTATTAATTTTACTGATTAACTTACCAACACAAGTAACCGCAACATGTTCACTTATTCTTTCATTGCATCTTATTAAAACCTTCGTTTGTTTATTGACTTTAACCTAATTTGTATTGCTAAATCATTATTTTTATATCAAATCTCCATCCTGTTGTATTATAATTCTGTTGCAGCTTCTGTGGTATTGAATAATATAACTCTTATTTGTAGGAAGAGTAACTTAGTTATTATAATAATGGTAATAACACATTATGTTCCTCCATTTTGTTTGAAAAAAACTAAGAATAATAATATAAAAAAGATAGGTTCGTATGATAAATAAAACTAGCGCTTGTCATTGTATAACAATCTCCGACTTTGTTGACACTCGTATAACAAAAAGCAATCGCGTCGGCGTATAGTTAGGTACTAGAACAAACGTGATTGGATGGATGTAAACACGTATTAGACTCGCTACCTCTATTGGTATTAACGTCCAAGGTGACGAATTATTCTCACAAAATATATTCATGATCACACTGAAACAAATTTTTGTGAGAGTTCCAGACATAAGAAATGCACCACGCAAGAATTTGCATTTATTTATTCTGGATAATTTCCAAAAACAGTCGTTAGCATCATTTGTTTTATGAGTTGTCTAATGACACAGGATACTTGAATTGGTTTTAATCTGACGTTAAATAAGCGCCGCAGAAACCACATGGGCATCATGGTGTACAGAACATGCACGTTGTCATTTATTATTAATTTGTTTTAAGGGGAAAAAGTGAGCTAAATATGTGAATTTTAGAAATGGTTTTATGCAAGTTTTGTTTGAAAAAGCGAATTTGTTTGTAGTACTATCGAACAAAATAAAAACAAGTTGTACTACAAAAACATTGAAAATTGTAGGAGTTATGGCCGCGCCCCTAAAGTGCATTTTTTCATAAAGGCTTGCGGTTAACACAATCACAGCTCAACCGAAATCAAAAAAAGTAACAAAATTATTGAACAAAAATGAATTGTGGTGTACTTGGACGGTTTGGTTTCCTAAAAAAATCCGATAAAAATACCATGTTGACCAAAAAAATCTATGTTAGAGGTTCTCAAAATTTTAAACAAAAATTCATTGCAAAGACATAGAAAATTTTGGATGAAAAATGAATCGTTCAAGTACACGAAAATGGAAACACAAACAATTTTAAAAAAAATATGAAAATCGATTTAGTAATTTATGAGATATCACGTTCACTGCAACAGTCCATTTCAAGAAACTCCATTCCGAGATAATCGTTTTGTGTTAACTTCATTCGTGGATGGAACCAGCGCACTGCGAACGGCTGTAGTTTAAAATCAAGTGTTCCGATTTGGTTGAAACTACATACAGATATTTTCAAATATATGTACTTTCAGAATATGCAATTTTTTTTTTGATTTTTTGAGCCTCAACTTTGTAGGGGAAGATGGGGTAAAACGCACCCCCTTAGGAAATATGATCATAACTCAGCTATAGAACATCAATTGGGAGAATTTAATTAATGATATTGTTTAGCCAACATTTTCCTCTGTAATCACATTCTTAACGCTTTATAAAATATTCGAAAATATGAAAATAATTCATTTCTTCAAAATCATTAAAAATTACCTTCTGAAAAATAAGCGGGGCAAAACGCACCTGTGCGTGGGTAGAATGCACCACAACAACGGGGCATAATGCACTAGAACAACGGGGCAGAATGGTCGCAACAACGGGGCTGAATGCTCGGCGAACAAGCAAGTAGGTCTGTTTTCTGACGACATTTCACGAAAGTGTGCCATTAAATAGCCCTAGGTTATGCAATTAGTAGGTTTTCAGAAAGATTTTTCTGTTTTAGATTGAAAAACAAGCAAAATCAAAGAAGAGGGCATTTTGCCCCCGATGGAACAGAGATATAAATTTGGCAAAAAGTGAATTATTTACTAGCTTTTTCATATGTAGTGCGACAGAATAATGAACAACGGTATAAATAGAACTGGAATGTTCTGATACAATAGTAAAACAGCATTCATAAGAGCTGAAAATTTTAGTTGCACGAGCCATAATAATTACATGAGAAGAGCACGTAATTGTTTTTTGTTTAATTCTCAAGCTGCTATTGATGCACGGTTATCAAACTTTGCCAGTGTATATTAACTATGGCGGACTTCCGACTGGTGTTATCCTTTTCTCGAAATTTTCAGCTGTTTTCGATATAAGCAATGGGTGCATTTTGCCCCGGGGGTGCGTTTTACCCCATCTTCCCCTATATAACCTCATAAGATCATTGCTCCGCGTGTTCAGTATTATTTCTGTGTTAAATTTATTTCAAAACAATCAGCTGTTTAGCTGGATGTAGAGAACTTGAGACAACTTGAAGAATATGTAGTTTATTATACCTACGGTTCTTTGTTGGAGGGCCGATCCGGTGCTGGTGTCTATTGTCGTGATATGAGATTAAACCAATCTCATTCGCTTGGTAGATACTGTACCGTACCTGTTCCAAGCAGAAATCTGCGATTCTGTGCGGCATACAATCGGCACTTCAATAGGGAATTTACGGTAAACGAACCTATTTTTGCTCTTACAGTCAGGCTGCCCTGAAAGCACTTAGTTCGGCAGTTCGAACTAGTAATCGCATGTCGAACTCAAATTGAAGAACTTAGCCTTTCAAATGCTATCTACCTTCTATGGGTACCCGGTCATTCTGGTATTACTGGAAATGAATGGACGGACGAATTGGTAAGAGCTGGCGCTACGACTGACTTCATTAGTCCAGAACCAGTTCTACCACTGTCGATAAGTTGGGTACCGTAAACCGGGATGACATTGATCACTTTTCGAAGTAATCATTGCATATTTTTAGACGTAACACATTTTTTTCAAGTATAATATTTTTAAACCATGTACTGATGTATGGAGAACAAGATTGGTTGGATTTACCTAAAATTGTCCGCTTACAGCTATTTTTTCAAAAATGATTTCAAGTTGAAGTCCGTTTTCGTGTTCCGGGGTGACTTTGATAACCTGCATGTTCACCCACATTAAGTTATTGATGTCAATGTTTTTCATTCAAATGTTTGTTTAAACTAATTCTGGTAAGATACTCATTGTTAAATAGATGTTAATTAGTATTATACAAAGTATTTTAATGTACTGTACAATTTGAGTAACCAAAATTCGTATAATTTGTGTCCAACTAGAATAAAAGATTTTGAAAACCTTTAAAACTGCTAAAATTGTTTTGTTTCAGTGTTTTATCAATGTAAAAAAAGTGGTTTTGCTAAGTGGTTTTGCTATAGCTAATATAATTAGTTTTGCCTAAACGATCATCACCGAGGACAAATTAGCTACGTTAAGTTCAGTGTCTTAAGTGAAAAAACTGCCGGTGCCATTATCACTCACCACTACCTACATTGCTGAAACAAACGACCAGAATACTAGGTACCGATCGCTAGATTGCTGCTGTGTGTGAATTGCTCGAAAAAAAGCAAAATGATCTGCAACCAATGTTTGTTAAATATTGAATCGGACAAAATCTCTGTTACTTGTAAAGGCTTTTGCTCCGACGAATACCATGCTGAATGTGTTGCCCTCTCGGTGCAGGAGGCGCTTAGCTGTACACAGCAGCGGAATATCCTATGGATGTGCACGCCTTGCACCGATGTCATGATCGATGTTCGCCGATTTGAGGCATTTTCTGAGAAACGCAAGTTGCTATCGCAGTCTTCCAGCTTTGCACCCGTCCGACCTGCTATTGTTTCTGTTCACACTGAACCACAAACCGAAAATCGTGCATTAGATTTATTTGAAGAGGCACGTCAACTGAAGGAGCAGGTTGCGGCTATTAATGAAATGATTGCTGGCAGATCGTACGAAGTTACCCAATCGTTTACAGAAGCAAGCTCTCCCTCAAATCAATCGTCGCCATTCTCATCATCTCGTCTTGGGAATTTGTCAAGCTCGTTACCCAGCTCATCCGCTAAACTCTGCTGGCTATTCTTCACGAGAGCGAAAAATTCAGTTACTGAAAGGAACATCGCGGATATGGTAACAAAATCGCTCGGAAAGAACCCTGCCGTTGTGAAAAAACTTGTGCCAGACTGGAAAGAAGTAGCTTCGATGCCTTTCATTTCGTTCAAGGTTGGAGTAGATTTGAAACTGAGAAATGCTGCATTGTCACCGTCAACTTGGCCGAGAGGGACTTGCTTTCGGGAATTTCACGAGAAATTTAATGTATGGGAACCTGCTGAATAAATGTTGATGTATATGTAATGTTATGTATATTAAATGTTATGTAAATGTGATATGCAGTGACTTTTGTGATAAAACGTACATATGTAATTAGTTTAAATAACAGTCTGTATGACGCTCTCTGTCAAAGATGAAGTTAAATAAATAAATAAATAAATTTTAGCTTAAAATAATTTGAAATAATTGCCAACTAGTTTCACAAAAATGCAATAAAAATTAACAAACTCTTAAAACTAAATTTAGCATATCCCAATCTAAAGGAAAATAAGAACTCGCTTGTAATTTATTACTCTTGCTCAAATCTAAGATTTATTTGTTTGATATAAAAATAGACACTTTACGAAGCTTCGTAAAAATCAGGTAAAGTCAAATTTCGGTTTTTTGTAGTTTTTGTACCCAAAAACCGAACAATATACTCAAAAAGTATAACAAATCAGTATTTTATAAGTTTAGAGTTAAAATCATTTCAAATTAAAATGATTCGGTAGACTATTCTGGTTTAATAAGCGATCTACGAAAAAAGTCTCGAGTGATCAAAGTCACCCCGGTTTACGGTACAAGATTCGCTCTTGGGCGGCATCCGAACATGCCAACCATTGGCGAAGCTTGCACGGTCAAATAAAGACTTTTCTGCCGGATGTGATTACGAAAATGTTAAAGAATTTGAGTCTAGAAAATGAATTTTCTATAAAATCGTTTTTTGTAAACTAGTATAATAAATGATACATATTTTCTGTCTTCGGTAAGGAACACACATGATGCAACAATTTCTGATAAAACTCTCTATTTCTAGGTCCTATAACTGTAGTTTTCTATTAAATGCCTTTATTTAATCCTTGTCTTCTAAGAAATCTTATTTGACTCATGCCGTGATTTTTTTGAGCATTTGATTTCAAAAAATCTTGAGCTCTAAAGAAAGGCGAGATGTTAAATTTCAGAAGTCGCTAAGACGCAAGCTGAATGAGTTATTAACTTTGCCTTGCTAGATGGCATGTGTGACCCAGTATGCCTTTGGCTGACTAGGAAAGGTCGTAACTTCGAATGATGATAAAGATGATTTCTTTATTAATATATTCGACATTTACAAATATGCACTCATACATTTTTGAAAAACGTCCAACCACTTACCATTAGTTATAAACATTTTTTCATCATTGGAATCATTGCACTATATAAAATAATTAAAAAGAGAAAACTTTTCTTATTACAAAAAGAATTTGAAAAAAAAACCATTTAATCCACCTAGTGGTGCAATTGTTCCTTTCTCATTTGTCCAAACTACAATTCCATGGCTGGTTATGTTCAATATAATGGTGGAAATGTCTATTACATATTCAGTACGATTTGTATTTACATACAATAGACCGACAGCCACGAACTTGAGATGCTATGTGTCGACGCCGAAACACTTGAAAGCAGCGGCGGATCCAGGAGGAGGGTAAGGACCCCACCAAAAATTTTCAATGTGTTAAGAAATTTTCATTTACTTTCAATTTTGTTTCAAACTCAAAATCATTTCAAACCAAATTTTTACTGGTTTTTATTGAATGCGGTTATTTCGTATTACGTAATGTGTTCATTTCAAAATCGAAATTTCAGACCCGCTGGGAAATTTTGTTCTGGATCTTCTCCTGATTATGCGGGTGTGTGTATGTGTGTGTGGGTGACGGGAATGAATAACCCACAACCGAACCACCCCCAGCCCATCTTAATATACCCACTAGGAGAAGGTGATTGGGATGAAAGAGGAGATGAGTTGGAGGCTTGATGAGGGAGGGGGCATTTGATGGGAGGGGACTTCTTGAGGGGGATTGGGGAGGGTGATAATGTGTGTGTGTGGAGGGGGGGGGGGGTAACCCCTCATCGCATACTCCTAGCTATGCCCCTCACAGAAAAAAATATTTTGTAATTTTAAGTTTATTTTCATGCACATATTGGGAGCATGAATATAAATGTAAAATGAAGTTCCACCACAAATACACACGACTTGTCGTGCTTTCTTCAACGAATTTTATTATAATTTTACACGTGGATTGAAAATTACAGTTTCTTTAAACGGAAAACCAATGCACTTCAATGTATTTTTACTGGAATACTGCTGTAAAATGAATGACATGTAATATTACACGAATGAGAGTGTAAAATTGTATGCTGTTTGATGCTCCAATTAATTTCAACGCAATTTTCAATCAAATTTTTGATTCAATCGTTGTATTTTTACATTCGTATTGATTTATATGTCGTTTAAATTTCATTATTTTTTTGTGTGCTGTTAAAACATCGGACCTTATATATGTCAAGGGCCGGGATTCAGTGGACGATGTTTAGAGTGATTGCATAAATTTTCTATATGAGAAAAGCGAAAAGGCAAAAAATGTACCAAAGTTAAAAAAGTCGATTTTTTTCAAATTTTTGTTTTCGAGATTACATGAAATCTCGATGTTTAATGCATTTTAAAAACATTTTGCATAAAAAATGCAAATTCGATTCTGAAATTTTCCTTTAGTTTTTTTCAGTTACTGCTTACATGGAATCAAGAACCGTCGTATGTGGCCAATATGGTCAAAGCGACTTAGGTTAGTCATTATTGATCTAGACTGACAAATCAAAGTAATTTTGCGCCTATTTTAGCAAGTTTTGAATCATCTTGATGTCATGGTGGTAGTTTATATGAGAATTCGCTGTGTGGTCGCACTCTTCAACCTGTAACTCCGGAACCGGAAGTCAAATCAATAAAAAATCAATAGCTGCCGATGGGAAGGTTGTACCTTTGATTTGAGACTAAGTTTGTGCAAATCGGTCCAGCCATGTCTGAGAAACAGAGGTGACATTTTTTTCCACATACACACATACACACCTACACACATATGCATACACCACCGGTCAAAAGTTTAAGGTCACTTGCTTTTTTTAATTTTACATAATTGAGCGGATTTCTCAATAGACTTTGTCAAGCACGTGCGTCTTGACTATATCATGTTGCTACATGCTACTGGTCAGAGTGTAATAGGGGGTTTGACACCTTTGGGTGACGCGTAGATCACAAACAAACTTGTAATGACATGTTGTATTCTTTCGATGCGTCGAGTACATAACACATATAACATCTTATTGGTGCGAGAGCTAACTCCAAAAATTATATTCCAATTTTTTTATATTTTTCTTTATTAAAAGGTAACTAGAAAGATTATTATATTGAAAACGATAACTGTCGACAAAAATATCTATTCAAATTGACCTAATTCGAACATTATCATCTCATTATTGAAAATGAAAAAAATGAGAAGAAATTATTGAAAAATGAAAAATGAAAAAAGGAATGGGTCGAAAAATAATCATACCATAAATAATAATAATTAATAGCAATAAATGAAGAAAACCATAGCTTTTTGAATATTACATTAACATTGTAGGGTGAACTTAAACTTTTGACCGGTAGTGTACATACATACACACAAAGACATTTTCCGATCTCGACGAACTGAGTCGAATGGTATATGACACAAGGCCCTTCGGGCCGAGATTGAGTTAACGATGTTCAGAGTGTATTTTTATATGAGAAAGGCAAAACCGATCTGTACAATATTTCATGTCAGTCTATAAGAATAATATACCTTTCGTTTGAGACTAAGTTTGTGAAAATTGGCCCAACCATCTGATGTGAAACTGATTTGAGCTTTTTAATTTTGAAAGATGGTGATTTTTCCGGGCACTTCCAGAACCGCCTAGGGTGGTCAATAGATCTCTCCACATTTTGAAAAAGTTTTGAAATATACATGGGTCAGCTCAGATTTTCGTTCTAGGTGGAAATTTAAAAACTTTCGCCAAAAATGAGTTATTTTGGACATGATTAAGAGGTGTCTCCAATCAAAAATCATGTTTTTTTTCAATGTTTCCATAGTAAGATCACTTACACTTTGCCCACAAATCACCAAAGGTTGCTCCTTAGACATATCTTAACATGTTTTAACAGGTGAACATAGCTCTAATCGCAATTAAAAAAAATTAACTGGATTTTTATGTAGAAAAGTATATCAAAACCAAGGAAAATTAGTAGTATTTTTTCTTGTTTTTGATATTTTTTCTGTTTTAAAATCTAGTTAATAAAGTTTCTATTGCGATTAGAGCTATGTTCAACACATGTTAAGATATGTCAACAGTTTTTTCGGCATTTAATTAGCAAGGGACTGGAAGGTGAAGTATATTTTTCAATATTTAGAGCCATAGTAGGGGAACGCGGGGCAAGTCCGACACCTTAAGCGCAATATTTTTTCTAAACTTCCACAAAGTTCCTAAAATTGTATATTCTGTGCATAATCCTGGTTTAGGTGGTTCTTAACAAAATATAATTTTTTCAGCGTTTCAAAAAATTGAATTCATTAAAAATTATTGGTTGCCAAAAAATGGAAAAAAATGTCATTTTAAAAACGCTGCGGGTAAGACCGACACCCCAAAGGGGCAACAGCGACCCCCTTTTGAACTTTCTTTTTGTCCAAATTTTTCCATTAAAAATGTATTGTGTATGTGTGATAAAGTGCAATTATGTGTATATGAGTATGTGTGATGCAAACGCATACTTTCTGTAGTTTCATCGCGTAGCAAGAGGAAGAGCATTCGAATGCGTGGTGTTATGAATAAATAATGTTTAACGCATGGTTTATATTATGGTACGGGTTTTCTCAAGTAATTCTTTCGAGCTTTATTGCCACTTGTATAGCCATTCTAACGAGGAAGAGCTGTTCTGCAAGCAGATTATATACGCTGTTACTAGGACTCATTCACTTAGAAGTGACGCACGCTTCGTAGTAAGCTATCCGGATCGTGTTGTGATTTTTCGGAACACTGTTGATCAACAATCCGACGGTCAATGAAATTTTTTCATCAATATCATTTCAAAATCTCATATTAGATTATACTTTTCGTTTCTTTTTGTAATATTATTATGAATCACGTTCAATTAATTTTTAATTTTTTTGGTCGACTTGAGACAATACTGATAAATAAATGCAAAAAACATAGTTTCCGTGTATTTCAATTATTAACATGACGTAATTATAGTATAATTGAACACAACAAATATACCCAGTCGTTTGTATCGAATCAAAAACGAACCCAATTATCTAAACACCGTGTCGGTCTTACCCCACCCAAAAACTGTCGGTCTTACCCCAACAGCGCCCATTTTTGTTGAATGCTCAATTAACTTCAATACTGTTAACTCAAACTTATCTTCAATACATACAAATAACGATATGGAGAGTAGAATAGAATGTGTGACAAAAAAACCGGTCATTTTCAAAGCTTTTGTGTTATTAAAACCTTAAAATGTATCAACTAAAAATAACATCCAAAAGCGCATCAACTTTGCTTTCGCTTGTTTTGTTTATTTTGTTGACGTTTATGAACCCATATGGCATCGATATGTATCGAAATGCCAAAAATAATCGTACTAATAATATCCTGTCATTATTGTATGATTTAAAATTTGATATCAGGGAAAAGTCGTGGGGTGTCGGGCTTACCCAGGGTGTCGGGCTTCCCCCCAGTTCCCCTACTCAAGGGAGAGCAAGGTGTTGAAAGGAGAAAGTTTAGAAAAGCGTGGAAGGATCATATATGCAAGCTTAGAGCTCACCGGCGACTTAACCCTTTGTCTGCTACCGTAGTGGTCAGGGTCTTTTGGCATTAGAAATGCGAATCACCTGAGTCTACGGCATGTCCGAACAAGCGTAAAGTAACTTGTTACTTCATGCTGTCGGAACCGACATTCGCATTTCTAATGCCAAAAGACCCTGACCACTACGGTAGCAGACAAAGGGTTAAGTCGCCGGTGAGCTCTAAGCTTGCATATATGATCCTTCCACGCTTTTCTAAACTTTCTCCTTTCAACACCTTGCTCTCCCTTGAGTACTATGGCTCTAAATATTGAAAAATATACTTCACCTTCCAGTCCCTTGCTAATTAAATGCCGAAAAAACTGTTGACAAATTAACTCAATAGGTCGTTAACAAAAATGGTTAACAAAAAAATGGTAAAAATAGATGTTAAGATATCTCTAAGGAACAACGTCTGTGATGGTTTTGTGGAAGGGAAAAACTTTATAAACCTCAGAATAAGAGAAATTACTATGAAAACATAGCAAAAATATCATTTTACGAGCTCACTACAAAAATTAAATTCCAATTTTTTTTATATATTTTGCTTTATTAAAAGGTAACTAGAAAGATTATTACATTGAAAACGGTAACTGTCGAAAAAAATAACTATTCAAATTGACCTAATTCGAACATTATCATCTCATTATTGAAAAATGAAAAAAAAATGGGAAGAAATTATATGATGGTTTTGTGGGAGGGAAAAACTTTATAAACCTCAGAATAAGAGAAATTACTATGGAAACATAGCAAAAATACAATTTTTGATTGGAGACACCTCTAAATCATGTCCAAATTAAGTCATTTTTGGCGAATGTTTTTAAATTCACGCCTAGAACGAAAATCTGAGCTGATCTATGTATATTTCAAATCTTTTTCAAAATGTGGAGAGGTGTAGTGGTCAATGTGGCCAACAAAATTAAGATGGCCCATCAGTAACCTACAACTGCAAATGCGAGATGTTTGGTTTCTATTTTAGCAAAAAATCCTTTCTGCATTCATCGCGGTATCGGTTTGAATAGGAGTTTTCTCTGTCACCACGCTCCACAACCCGTAATTCCGCAACAGGAGGTTAGATCGAAAAAAATTAATAGAAGTTTTTGGGGACGCAACACCGTTCATTTGAGTTTAAAGTTGTTCAAATCGGTCCAGTCATCACTGAGAAATCGATGTAACTGTTATTTTGAATTTGGGCGCTTCCGCCGGGGCATCCGGAACCATCGATGATGGCCAATGTATCCAAAGAGACTTTGAAATTCAAAGTTGTGGACACATTTTGGAAAAAAATTCACCTTTTTACATTCATCGCCATATACGTAGAAATCGGGATTTGCTGTGTGTTCGAACTCATCACCCTGTAATTCCGGAACCGGAAGTCGGATCAATTAGAAATTCAATACCAGCTAATGGGAACGCAGTACCTGAAACCAAGTTTATAAAAATCGGTGGATTATTCGCCGAGAAATAGGTACGACATTAACTTAAGTAACTAATAAGCATTATAACGTAGCCAAATATTTGCTGTGTGTTCGAACTCATCACCCTGTAATTACGGAACCGGAAGTCGGATCAATTAGAAATTCAATAGCAGCTAATGGGAACGCAGTACCTGAAACCAAGTTTATAAAAATCGGTGGATTATTCGCCGAGAAATAGGTACGACATTAACTTAAGTAACTAATAAGCATTATAACGTAGCCTAATATCTGCTTTGTATCCACATATAAAGCGGTTTTAATAAGCCGTGAAGCCCTAAATACTGATATAATGCTGATATTTCTGCCAGAAAAGGAGAAATATAGTGCTATTACTGTGCAGAGATTGACAGCTAGTTTCTGCAGTACTAATGCTATTGTCAAATTTGAAAGCCTAATATTGGCACTACTAATGCTATTAAAAAGCTTCAGTTGGCTGTCATTGTCCGCCATGGTTTTAAAACCATGTCTTATGTTTCCTTTCGGTATTATGAGCAAAAATGAAAAAAAAAATAAAATAAAATGTTCTGTTTTAAACCGAACTTGACTCTCTTCTAATGCATTGTAATGAATATGGGTTTTCGTTCTCACATGATATGAATGTTTTACGAAAAATACCTTTAGCAAGCCTCGAACTGAGCTACCTTGCCTAGTCCTTTACGGTAAATGCGCTGCATTTGCTGCCTGGACTATATTGCATATTTTCAATTGAAATGAAATATGCCGAATATAATCTTCAAGAAGAGTTACATAACAAATAAATCCACAGCATTACAATAACATTATATCAGCTTTCTTTTTGCTCTATAATGGCACTAAATGCACATATAAAGCTTACATGCTTTAAAAATCCTTAAAGATACGCGTTATATCAGATTTATATACGCATATAAAACAAGCGATAATGCTATATTTCGACTGCGCATTTATGCATTATTGATGCTAATACAGAGCTTTGTTGCATTGTTAATACTGTAATGGAATTGCAATGCAACATGAGAGCAAATGTATAGCCAATATAGTGCAATGGCTTAATGCTTATGGTTACTTGGGTTAGGGACTTGGCAAGTTCCCTGGGGGCCTCAAGAACCGCCATAGATGGCCAATGTGGTCAAAGCAACTTCGAAGGGTCAATAATGATCTAAACACGCAAATCTAAGTAATGTTGCACACATTTCAATATGTATTGCATCATTTGGAAATCTTTCATCATGGTGGTACCAGTTTATATGGGAATTTGCTATGTGATCGTACTCTTCTACACGTAACTCCGGAACCGGAAATCGGATCAATAAAAATTAAATAGCGATAGGAAAGTTGTACGTTTCATTTGAAACTAAGTTTATGCAAATCGGTCCAGCCATCTCTGAGAAAAATTGGTGAGATTATTTGACACATACATGCATACACACATACAGACTTTTTCCGATCTCGCCGAACTGAGTCAAATGGTATAAGAAATTCGCCCCAGCGGGCCTGGGTTAAAAAGTCAAAGTTCCGACCAATTGCATAACCTTTCTAGATGAGAAAGGCATAAATCGCAATTGTTCGCAAATGTTTTTATCCAAAGGGAATTTCGTATTGCGAATAACATATAGGGGGACTGGTAATAAAATAAAGTTAACGCGTTGTCATTATTTTCTAACTAATAAGTGATTGAGATACTGCAATCACCTAATTTCTTGTTAGACATGTTTTCTTTGTTAAAGATGATGGTGGTCCTACCTCCACAAAGTTGGGTGCTGAACGATTTATCTAGACGGTAATTAATATTTTGGCACATGAAAAAACCAGTCAACGAAAAAACGCCCTGTTCAATTTGCAGACACAGCTTTGCGTTTAAAAGAACGTAGCCAGATACATTTCGAAAATTCCGTAAACAACCAGGGTCCATCAAACAAAATTTCATCCCAGGAAGATACTTGATGGAATCGAGAATTGAACCTAAGATCTTCCATTTCTGTTAATACTCAGTATGACTCCTCCCGCCTGACCAAAGCATTGGCACTACCACCCGCAACGGTGAAATTGACGAGCCTAGTGACAGTGCAGAGCCAAGTCGATATATCAACATTCGACATCGATTCGATCGAACGCTATGGCCAAAGATCCACAGGGTAAAATATAGTATCTTCGGTAAGAGGGTGCCCTGATATGGATATAAAACCATATCAGTAGTATGTGCTGCAGACTACAATATAGTCACTTCGTTCCGGACTTCTGAAGCGGACCGGAGTAAACAATGTGAACAAAGGAAGCTTTCATGTCTATGAATGATTAAGATCTTCTAAATCAACCACTATTAACTTTGCATAAGGAAGCTTATTTGCACAATAAATTATCATAAAACCAGATTCTCATCATCGTAGAGATGTTGAAACAAGGTGTTACAGCTCTCTTAGGTAGAGCAGGAAAATGTGTTCAACATATAATAAATTGCCTGAGCAAAGGTGAAAAGAAACGCGTAGAATCCATGAATGTGAGCTGTTAGATTAGTTAGCCGCAATGCCTCATAAACCTCATTTTAAAAAAATTCGAAAGCATACTTTAGATCATTTTTGTATGATACTTCTAAAAACTCAAGCTCTCATCTCATGTCTTACTTGATGATATTTACATTTTGTTATGCTTACGTGATGATATTTTCATTAATTAATTTCTCGAAGATCACATAGAAGGGGTATCAACCGCCGCAAAATAAACCTGAAATCATATGATTACGCTGAATTTTCAATTATGTTCGCAACATTCATACACGTGATTCCGAGTAACGGCACTCGAAGCAGACTAGCCTGGCGAGCAGTAGGAGTCTCCATCGTGCTGTTCCTCTGACACCACCCGTGATTCATATCTTCACAAGTTTGTTCGAAGTACTTAATTTTCTGGAATATAGAAAATTGATCGCTGAGTTTTTCACATGCATTAAATCATGCCAAATAATCAAATTAAATCAGGAGGTTACAGAAACTCAACTCGCTGAAAAGCAATTCGAAACCTAATGGTTGAAACAATGATCTTAGATGAAACTAAAACTAAATCATGCCTGAACTGTGACGAAGGCAATTCACTAAGAAAAGCCGACAAGAACTAATTAGTTCTTCAGGAACAAAATCCGGCTAGTTTACAATAGATCTAGTTTTTTCAAAACATCTTCATAACGCACATAATTATGAGAAAACCAAAATAATCAACCACTCAGTCAATACAGCCCAAAGCAATAAACCATTAACACACATACAGGGATAATCTGGATACCATTCAGTGTATGAAATGCAATCAAATATAAACGTTTATCTTTCCAAGGTTTCCAAGATCCTGTACAGGAACGGGGAGGGTTTCCAAGATCCTGTACAGGAACCGTACCCTAGTTACTCTTATTTGGCAAGTTGCATTTAATTGTTTGAATTGAGCCTGGTGTGAAACTTAAAAAAATCGAATATTTACAAAAAACGTTTTTAATCCACCTAACAGTGTGATGAGACATTTCTTATAACTCTTATCACTCTCTGCAGATATTATATCGTTTGAGAACATTTAGAACTTGATGCTTCGCGATGTTTTTGAATACACATACTACATGAGATAGTGGCAGGACTCAGAGAATCGCTGAAATCAGCATAGGACAATATCAGTGCTAGAAATCTCAAACCAAATCAATGGGAAAGCGAAAAAATGGCCCATAAAATAGACATACAAACGAATTATTGTTAATGCTCTGTTAATAAAATATCTAAATTGTGGTGGGAAAACTGAATTTTCCTGAAGAGGTTATATATTGTACTGAGCCAAAAAAATCGAAAATTTTTTTGAATCGACTTGAAGTTTATACTTTACTCAAATTTCCAACTAGCAGCGATACCATTCAAAGAAAATCAACAGTGAATATTTCCAGACTTGGTTTTATTTCCTATTTAAGAACTATTGTGTTTTTTACATCCTAGATTGCATGATTCAGTGATCGAAACCCAAAACTTCATAAAGTATTTGAAATTATTAAATTAAAATTTGTTTTTGCTATTCAAATTGACAAAATGATAGTATCGCCCCTTTGGCGATTGTTTACTTTTTCGGTCCCACCTATCAGCATTGAAGTATCGCCCTTACGTTTTTTTACAATAACTACCGTTTTACACCACCGATTTCGTCCGGGTTTTTTCAATAGAGATCATTGTTACTATTTACAGCTGGTATCAGCTTGATAATCCTAAAAAAATACGAAAAAACAGTTTCACCTCTAAACTGCTAGCAAAAAAAGTATCGCCCTGTTTGTTTGCATGGAGCATGGATGGCGAAACTTTAAATAAACAAACAAAAATACAGTTTCGTCCGTTGTATTTTTTGCTGTAGTTTAAGAAAGCAATATCGTAGAATCTAAAGGTGACTTTTCTAAAGGTGACTTCCCAGTAGTATCCCTGATTTGAATTATTATCGCTAATCCTAATGCCAAAGAACAAATAAAAACCTCTCGAAAACGAACCGTTTAGGAAAATCATCATCATTACTGAAATTTTCATTTTCACGAATCTTTTCGATAACCTTCCATCACTTGCGTTAGTGCACTGGGTGCACACTGCTCTGAAAATCTAGCAAAATCGTCTTAGGGCACCAGCGGGTCTAATTCAGAGCTATCTGCGCGGCGAGTTAAATCTGTAAAGAATACAAAAAATTAATTTCTATTCCATAATTTTCAGTTCAGCAATTCGAGAGATCGTGCTCACCGCAAGTCATGAAATATAGACTACGTTGTGAAGCGATGGTCATTATTTATTAAAAAATCACGGTTATATAAAAAATTAAACTATTAAAAAATTTCAAATAGTTTATAATTTTCACAAACTTATTAGGAAAAATTGTTTAATAAGCTTTCGTAATATTGTATAGGAAAAAAGCTGAAAATTTCTGTATTTTCTCTATCTGCAACATATAAACCCTTAAGTATACTAATTATTTGGTATACGAATTGGAATAGGTTCGCCAAATTTTGAAAGAAGTCTATAAAATAACCCCTTGAAAACTACCTAAAAATTGTTGTAGTTCGACGCAATAAAAAAATCTCCAAAAATGAAATGTACCTATTAATGTGAAACACAGTGAATAATACATACAATAAAGACCCATTTTTATCTGTCTCATGGTGTATTTTAGGCTGACAAAATGGGGACATTGACTAAATCGGGCAATTTTTTTCTTTATAATAAACTGAAGTTGTTAAATATTCTTCCCGTCCCTTGATGTAGTCTGATAACTATTTCTGATTATGATGAACTTTTTATTTTTACATATTTCCATCTTCATGATAAGGAAAACATGCTCAAGAAAGGATTTACTCGAATTCAGTCTTGTTCGTTTGCTAGAGCCCATCAAACATATGTTCATATTTGGCTGATAAAATCGGGTTTTTCAATGTATTATAATAGATATTCAGCATTCGAAGAAGATTCTTGTGAACGAGTGTAAAACGACTTTGTTTCTACTTATTTGAAGTCAGCGGCGTAGCCAGAAATTCGGTTTGGTGGGGGTTTGGTGAAAATCGATCATACTGTCCAAACGGCATAATTCCGAAACCGTAATTTTTGAAGTTTTAAAATTATGCAGAATTAATTTTTCAGAAAATAGTAACAGAGTTCGTGTCTTTAGCGAATTTGTTGAGACTTTATTGTAGTCATGAATATTAACCTGAGAAAATCCACCATAAATACTTCTTGGACGATATACCGTCAAAATTATTTTATCAAATGATGCGCTGTTTAACGTTTGTAAAAGTCATCGAAGATACTAAACCTCCGAAATTGGCGGTTTCAAAATGATGCTATCTTGACCTTAAATTACTGTTTTTAAACGTTTAACCTATACATATAATTGGTCATACAACAAAAATCAAATGCTCATCAAAATCGATCAGAACCTGCTAGAGTCGAATGGAAATCGTCATTTTTCATAAATTTCTCTCTACATTCGGAAAGTGTTATCCTCGTTATTAATCATATTACGTTTTCGTCTCAACTCGACGCATTCCCAAAAAAAACCTGTCTTAATCCACCTAATGGTGCAATTGTGCTTGTCTCATTTGTCCAGACTACGATTCCATAGCTGGTTATGTTCAATACAATGGTGGAAATGAATATTACATGTTCAGTACGATTTGCACATACGTATAATGGATCGACAGCCACGATTTTGAGATACTATATGATACTGAAACATCGCTTGAAACCAGCGGCGGATCATGGAGAAAGATCCGGGAGGTCCAGGTCCTGCCGAAAATTTTCAACTTGTTAAGAAATTTTAAACTAGTTTTAATTTTAAAGTAGCAACCCCTCACTGCATACTCCCTCCGGGCCGGTATGATTGACGATTTTTAGAGTGATTGCATAACTTTTCTATATGAGAAAGGCAAAAATGTACCAAAGTCCAAAGAAGTCAATTTTTGTCAAACATCTCAATGTTTCATGCATTTTAAAGTCATTTGGCATCAAAAATACAAATTTGATTTTGAAAATTTTTCATTTCAGTTTATATTGGAATTTTCTGTGTGATTGCACTCTTCAACTCGTAACTCCGGAACCGGAAGTCCAATCAATAAAAAAAATCAATAGCAGCCGATGGGAAGGTTGTTCCTTTCATTTAAAACTAACTTGTGCAAATCGGTCCAGCCATCTCTGAGAAACAGAGGTCACATTTTTTTCCACATACACACATACATACACACAGACATTTTCCAATCTCGACGAACTCAGTCGATTGGCATATGACACACGGCTCTCCGGGTCGGGATTAGATTGACGAATTTTAGAGTGAATGAGAAAGTCAAAAACATTTTTAGTAAATGTTGAAAGTTATGCATTTTTTTGGTGAGCAGTTCTATGTTTCATAGACATTAAATAAATTTTAACTTCGCTTCCTATTAAATAAAGACCCTTATTACAGTACATTTCTACAAAAACGAGCTCAATTTGAAAATAAATCTGAGGATTATGATTGATTACAGAACTCTGGAATTTTCTATTGGAATGTTTTCAGGCAGGAATTTGATATTGATGCTATTAGACAACTGTGAAATCACGACCAATAGATCAGTAACATATCAGGACCCCATTCCGACAATTTATCAAAAGTCCTCATGACGTTTACAACAACAGGTTATCAATCTACGGATCAGATAATTGTTATTGTAATATTGAATTAAATCAGTATGCATCAATAAATTTTCAACTCCAATCCAATAATTTGTTTGGGTGTGGTGGGGGGGGGGGGGGTGGGTTGTATGGTGTTAAACCCCAAAACCTTTTCTTGGTTACGCCGTTGCTTGGAGTTATTTATTTCGCTTTTCATTTTCCGATATGTTTCAGATCGATCCGATGGTTATAAATTAGAAAAATTGCAGTCAGAAGGTTCGCACAAATGAACATTTTTGTACTGATAAGTTATCAAGTTCCTTCCAGACAACTTGGAAGTGTTCGGTGATTATTTCTAGCGGTTGTATATAGAAAAATTAAATACAAAATTCGTTTTATCGAGATAATGTTTGGCTTATTTCAATGGATTATTACTATATTGAACAATAAATAGGCGACAAAAGGTAATCAACAAACAACAAGCCATAACTTTTAAAGTATTCAGAATAGATATTTGAAGTCTTCAGTAAAGTTATTCGCAAAAGTAAGAGCTACAAATTTGCTGAAGGCATCATTTCGATATAATCACTTCCAAGAAAATTTGTGAAAATATCTCACTCATAGGGGGATTAATCAGCAAAAGCACAATACCAAACGAAAGCGCATATTACCTCCATTAAATTCTCCGAAGATACTATTGACCTAAAATAAGCCGTTTTGGCGATAATAATAGATTACATGTTTTTGGTCATATTTCTGGCAATAGGAAATGATAAAAATCTTTCGTTCGCATTTAATGTTAAATATCTCTTTTGATAATAGTCCGATTTCAACAATCTATAGCTTGTTCGAAAGGTATTCGTTAAAGCTGTCTAAAAGCATATAAATTGTTAATCTATATTGTCAAATTCGGCAGATAATTCAAAAAAACTGCAAAAAACGCCATTTTTACGCATTCAAACATTCATATCTTGGAAACTAAACATCAAAATCAAAAACAAATTAATAGCGTTCATACTGTTTTTTAGTTCTTTCATTTAAAATTGGTTTGGATAAGATCGGTTCAGCCATTGCTGAGAAACACGAATGAGAATTTGTCCGTTACATACACACACACACAGACACACACACACACACACACAGACATTGTCCCAAATCGTCGAGCTGAGTCGAATGGTATATAAGACTCGGCCCTCCGGGCCTCGAAAAAAAATCTTGAAAGTTTGAGCGAATTCTATACATTTCTTTTATAAGAAATGTAGAACCATAGAGAGCAGGCATTATTCGGAGAGGAAAGGGTCCACTGTCCGGACCAGGTATAGATGATTAGCAGTTTTTAAATTTGCTGCTTCGTTACATATACAGCAATAATTTCGATTAACTTCAAATTTGAACTGAGTACTCTTGAATATCTTTAAACTATATTGGCGTAGGATTTATTTTATTTTGAATGAAAACTCTCGAAAAAATTGTGATAACTATGCTATTTTGTTAAATTTTGATATTTTTTGATAATTCTACGTTATTTCATAGGAAAAACCTAACTTATCGACTTTTTTCAGCTACTCATTCGGTCGGAATCGCAGCAACACTGAAGAAAGTTTAAGTTTGCGCCTGTGCGTAATTATCCCAATTTTCAACGTTTTTTGATCAAAACATTATGCAAATTTAAATATATCTTAATACATTCTCATTTTTTTAAATATTTTATGATTTTTTTTTTACATTTTAACGACATTCAATTAGCTAGAGATTACTGGGTAGGGAATGTTATGAAAATTAGAGCCATAGTACTCAATTGAGAGCAAGGATGTGAAGTAAACAGATCGGAAAACTAGAAGTGGCAGGGTCATTAGAACAGGCTTAACATCGTACGGGCTTAATTTTTGTCTTCGGTTAATGAGGGTCTAGCTTAGGCAGTATAACTACGAATCACCCGAGTTCACTAACATGTGTCCTGATAAAGGTAGACGTGTCTATCTTTACCGTGACAACCGACCAATGAATTTTATATTATGAAGTTTTTCTAAATCCTTGAAGATCACTCAATTTTTTTGGTGTTCACACTGATACAGCCTCTTAAGTTGAAGAACTGAGCTTAAATTGATATTAATATTCATTTTGAATTTGTTTCTAAAATTCATTAGAATCCAACGGGTTTAGACAGCCATGACGCCACTAGTAGAATTCTTATTTGAAAGAACCTTAATCATTTTTCTGACTAACCACAAAACCAATAAAATTATAATTTCTGCGCAGAATTCTTCTTTGGATGGTTTTTACCTGGGCGAAACTTTTCCTGCGCGTCGAAAATTCAATTTCTTTAAAAAACCAATTTAAAAAAAGTTTAGTACCAAAGATTTGAATCTCCAAAACAAAAAAAAATGTAATGCCATAAAATTTCAAAATGGATGAACCGTCGAGATCTGATACCAATGCAAGAAGGTAAGATCTGAAAAAGAAAAAAAACAAAGAAGAATTGATAACAATCGCAAAAATAGGAACGGGACTTCACAATTTAAAACCAAAGTTTCGTGAAGTTTAAAAAAAGCATGTTTCTAGTGAAAATGAGCACTTTTGATCGAATTTTCTCAACGAAGTGGGATTGGGAGCAGAACAAATTCAAATGATGGCAGGGATTTAGGTTTCCAACTAAATTATTGTGAAGAAATTTTTGAAAAAAATGGAATGGGAGTTCACAGTAAAACCAAAGTTCTTTGAAATTTAAAAAATAGCATTAAGTGAAAATGGGAATTTTTCGAATTTTCGCTATGAACTGGGGAAATTCAAAGATGGCAGGGATTTAGAGCTCCAACTAAATTATTATGAAGAAATTTTTGAAAAAAATTGAATGGGAGTTCACAGTTTAAAACCAGTTTTGTGAAATTTAAAAATAACATTTTAAGTGAAAATGAGCATTTTTCATCGATTTTTTCCAACTAACTGGGCTTAGGAGCAGAACAAATTTAAGAATGGCAGGGATTTAGGGTTCTAACTGAATTATTGCGAAGACAATTTTGAAAAAAAAATCGAATGGGACTTCACAGTTCTGCTCTCAAGCCCAAAAAAAATCATTTTCACTTTAAAAAAATAATTTTTGAAATTTTTGTTTTAAACCGTTCTAATTTTTGTCAAAAATTTCATCTCAATAATTTCGTTGGAATCCTAAATCGCTGCCAAAATTTGAATTTGACCTGCTCCCAATTCCACTTCGTTGGGAAAATTCAATCAAAATTGCTCATTTTCAGTTGAAAGTTTCAAATATTGACTGCCCCGACATTTTTTCAAGGATTAATTTGTTTGTTCCTCCTCGTGGTATAAGGAATCCTCCGCCTCTACGGATTCCTAGACACCGTACAGTTTATGGCCAGAATAATCCGGTGGACAGATGTTGTAGCAAATTCAACGAAACTGCTTTAGTTTACTACCTCCATACCACTAAATACACATACAGTTAGCAATTAAAAAAAATAATATTGACATTAACAATAATATTAAGAGTAATCTTCACGGTATATGCCGAAGACAAAATAAATAAATAATAAAAAAAATCAAAGTTTGTATTTGTATTTGTATAAAAAAAAGTCCAACTGACAATTTGTCTTAATGAACTATACTAAACTAAGGTAAACTAAACATAATTAAAATAGTGACAATACACGACGACGAAACTGCGAAGAGTTCATGACGAAGTCGAAAATTGCAGCAAACTCGTTGAAGCGACGACTCATTGCTAAAATTGGACTATTGGTAGCGTAGTTAGTGCTGCGCATTTCAGAATGCAGCAGGGCTCGAGGGCGAAGAGAACGGGTAGGCGCGTAGAGGTTGATTTGCGCTAGTAGCTCCGGATCATCATATTCAGCCAGCAGAATCTTTGACACGAAGGTAGCTTGCGCTGCATGTCTCCGGCGTGTTAAAGTATTAAGTCCTAAAAGACGACAACGGTCCTCGTACGGTGGCAGGTTTAATGGATCGTTCCACGGCAATTCACGTAACGCATATCGTATGAATTTACGCTGGACTGCTTCGATCCTAAGGCTCCACGTAGCTTGATACGGGCACCAAACGACGTTTGCAAATTCCAACTGCGGGCGCACCAATGAGCAATAAAGAGCCTTGAAGCATAGAGGATCCCGAAATTCGTTGGATATTTTGAAAATAAATCCCAGCAAACGATTAGCTCTGTCGATGGTCGCTGAGACGTGATGAGTATACGTTAGCTTATCATCAAGAATGACTCCTAGATCCTTCACGTGGTCAACGCGTTGTAGTAGAGTTCCTGCGATGTTATAGTTGAAGGTAACCATATTTCTCGTTCGGTAATAGCTGATGACAAAACATTTTGCAACGCTAAGGACCATCATGTTTCTTACACACCAGCTATAAAAGGTGTCAATAAGATGCTGTAGCTCATGGCAATCGGCTTCATTCCGTATAACAAGAAAAATTTTTAAGTCGTCGGCAAAAAACAGCTTTCCTCCACGGCTTAGAACGAAAACCGCATCGTTCACGAACAGTGAAAAAAGTAGTGGACCTAGCGTACTACCTTGAGGAACTCCGGAAGTGTTGAAAAAGGATTCTGAAAC
Organism: Topomyia yanbarensis; assembly: GCF_030247195.1. Lineage (NCBI taxonomy): Eukaryota > Metazoa > Arthropoda > Insecta > Diptera > Culicidae > Topomyia > Topomyia yanbarensis. The sequence continues at coordinate 142,603,684 of NC_080670.1, forward strand.
AATATCGCCAATTTGAACAACGATTTCACGGTGCACAAGGTAGGATCGAAGCCAATGGCAGAATCTAGTAGAACACCCTAGCTTATCAAGCTTTGTTATCAGTATCTCATGATTAACTCTATCAAAAGCTGCCTTTAGATCAGTGTAAATTGTATCCACCTGCAATTTCTTAGACATTTGTTCCGTGCAAAATGACGTAAAGCAGACGAGATTCGTCTCGACTGAACGTCCTGGGAAAAATCCGTGCTGAGATGTACTAATGTAGTGTCGACAAGCAGAAAATAACGCCTCGTTGATAATTGATTCAAAAACTTTAGATTCGACTCATAGCGAAGAGATTCCGCGATAGTTCGCTATGTTGCGTTTGTCACCTTTCTTGAATACCGGGAACATAACTGAGCATTTCCAATCCTCAGGAAACGTTTGCTGCTGAAGCGATAGGTTAAAAATATATGCAAGTGGTGTTACAAGTAAGTCCGAACATTTTTTCAATACAGTTGAAGGTATAGCACTGAGGCCGGGTGCATAAGATGACTTGGTTTTCCGAATTGCAGATATAACCATTTGTTCAGAGACAGTAAACACATCCAAATCAACAGCACAAGCAGGAACGTCGCGAGAGGCATTTTCGAGTTCGTTTGCGGTTGGCGAGTCAGTTGAAAAAACACTCGAGAAGAATCTGGCAAACAGCGTACATTTCGCCACAGTTGTCGTAGCTTCTTCGCCGTCGTAAAGCATCCTTGATGGAAGTCCAGTTTCTTTACGCTTCGTGTTGACAAATGACCAAAAGCCCTTCGGGTTTCGGCGTAGATTATTCTGGATGCGGTTTACATAGCGTTTGTACAGAAGCTTGTTGTAACAACGATACTCATTACTGGCTAAAGTGAACATGCGCTTAGAAAGAGGACACCGTCGATTTGTGTACGCACGTAGGGTTTTTGCTCGAGTACGTTTTAGCTTTCGAAGAGTGCTGTTTGACCAGGGTGGCTTGCTAGGAGGCTGACATTTAGGCACTGAGGTCTCAACACAGTTCAGTAGTAGTCGCTTGTAGATGGCAACTGCAGCATTAACACTCACTTGGGCATGCAGTACACTCCAATCAATTTGCGACAGAGAACTGCGCAGCTTTACAAAATCAGTTTTGCGAAAGTTGAGACGGTCGACAGAAAGAGTTTCTACATACTGAACTGATCGAATAGTGCCAATTGAGATTTCAAGCGCGGGATGAAAGTTGTCAAGTGGAACAATCACGCTGGATGCTTCATTGACGGAACATACAGGTATAATAGTTTCACTAACAAAGACGAGATCCAGAAAGCGTGACTGGTGGTTAGGAATCATGCTTACTTGACTTAGCCCGTTGAAAGCAAATCCGTCCAGTAGCAAACGACTGGCGATGTTGGTTGTCGAAGCAATCGGGTCCGGGTAAGCGTATCCGTGTCGTGACGGCACCCAAATGAGTCCTGGCTGATTGAAATCACCAAGGACAATCATCACGCCATCTGCGCCAGCTTGTGAAGAAGCGTTATTCACAGCATCCATGTGAAGTTGCATGATATTGCAGTCGAGTCGCTTTTCAGGAGGAATATAAACAGCACCAATATAAAAGTTCCTCGATGGAGTTGTAATTCTAACCCAAACAGCCTCAACACTGGTTAAACTACCTACATCAATCTCACATGAGGCAAATGCGGTGGAAACAGCAATCAAAACTCCTCCTCCACGTCCGCGAATACTGTTGCCACTATTTCGGTCCGCACGGTATACGGTGTAAGCATCTCCGAAGAGCTGCACTGATGTTATACGCGCATCGAGCCATGTTTCGGTGAAGACGCAAACATCGTAGTCACCGTCCACAGCAGCTAAATACACGTCATCAATTTTCGTCTTAAGCCCTCTCGCGTTCTGATAGTAAATCCGCAAACCATCAGTGTCATGTGAGAGGTGTCGTGCTGCATTCCAAGTTTCAGGACTGTGGGCTCGATGATCACTATCACCGCAAATAGCGCGGGGAGAGCAGGATGTACTGTTGTCAGGAAGGGGAACAAGCTGCGATACGGAGGGAATGACTACGTCATAACTGTTGCGTCCAGCGGCTGACTGCAATGGGAGGCATACTTGAAGGTGCGCAGTATCACGTGTAGCTTCGGAAGGACATATATTATTTAAATGTTTACCTGAGCGGACAGATGCGATGCGATCGAAATTATCATTTTGACATTGAAGGTTCGCTGGAGCGGTAGAGTCGATTGAGTAGTGTTCATCAGCAGACTGTAAGTGAAATTTACATTGAGGGTGTGCAGCATCTTGAAGTGCTTCGGAAGGACATATACCCTTCTTGGCTTTACCTGACACAGAAGAAGTTGCCGATTCGCCAGGTAGTTCGATGTCGCTCACCGAGGAACATGAAATTAGACAGACGAGTTTATCCGGGATAGCTTGGCGCTACTGTCCACCACCAGATGGATTCTTCTTCGCAGCGATCCTGATGATAGGCCGTTGAATTTTTGAATTGGTCACAAATTCACGAAAGTAGATGTTCTCCGGCCAAGAGTCTTTGGACAGAGCCTTATCCCTGCATGATTTGCTAACGCCAACTTTGAAGGTGATGAAGCTCAGCGATGAGAGATCCTTATCCTTAGGAACTAGGCGAACTATTTTTGGTTGCATATCCTTTCCCAGACAATCTTTCACAAGTCTAGAAACTTCATCGTCCGTCGTGCTGGGATCAAATGCAGACAAGTAGACCCATAACAGCTCCTCAGGTGGTGATACTGTTTTTATCGTTTCAAACGCAGCTTTTGCTCCACGAATATTAGTGATTTTTGCTTTGAGCGGATCATCTTCACGCTTGCGCTTAGGAGTGTTTGGAACGGGATTATATGCAGCAATCCCTGTCCAAGGTGTATTTACCGTTGGAGATAGCGGTTTTGTGTCGACTTTAACCGAGAGAGCTTTAACGACATCTTTTAAATCAGCTATGTCATCCTTTAATGATTTCAGAGAATTTTCGTCGGGCATTGCATTGTCGCAATAACGCGAAGCCATTCTGCGGAAATTATCGTTACAAAACAAATCAGCACATCCGTTACACATCCAGAATATATTCCGTGAGTGGATTCCCAGAACATCACGAACGTCATAATCCAACTTGACACATATCATGTGAAACGAATTTCCGCAATACCCACGACAGGTGATTCGCTCAGAATCATTTATGACTTTCGAGCAGTTGGTACAAGCCATGCTTTTGAGCAAAGAAAATAACGCCTACCGGGTATGCAATAAACGCAGCCAAAATGAAGCGAACTTGCATGCAACTATCAGCTATCCACCAGAAGATGTCGCTTTTGTCAACAAATTGAGCGTAACGTTGTGCAAAGTGATAACGTCAAGTAGAAAAAAAACACGAAACTATCACTTTCACTAAAAACAACACTTGCAGCTATCAGATATGATGCTGGTTAAGTTCATGAAACTTCAAAGTTCTTGCACAACCGATTAACACGAAAAATAAATAGTACAAAAATAAAAACGATCACGATTGTTCAACAAGTATAAATTAAAAAGAAAACTACTAGCTTTGTTGACGACCGGGGTGTAGCAAACAGTGATGCCAAAAGGTTTGATTACAATTTCGTGAAATTTAAAAAAAAATTAATGAAAATGACCTTTTTTATAGAATTCTCACAGTGAACTGGGCTTGGGAGCAGAACAAATTCAAAGATGGCAGGGATTCAGGTTTCCAACTAAATTATTGTGAAGAAATTTTTGAAAAAATTGGAATGGGACTTCACAATTTAAAACCAAAGTTGTGTGAATTTTTCAAAATTGGTTTTAAGCGGTTTTCGTTTGTTTTGACACTAGATGCTGATGCTTCATACTATTTTTAAATTTTGATTTAGATTTTACATTTACAAATTTCGATTTTCAACATTTCATGTACTCCCCATTTTGGATTTTTCGATTATTATGAAATTAATATTCAAACGCTGGACCCCTTAATGATATCCGATTGAGCTTAAAAATTGTATAAATTCATTTTTCGATGTAATAAGTATTTTGTGTCAGACTTTATGCGAAAATTTAAGATGACCATTTTCATTGATATCTTCCCTGGTTAGTGGTTCTCCAACTCTATATATTTGCTGATTTGTGTCAAAATAATGGGCTTTACTAAAAATCAGTGAAATAAAAATTGCAAAGCTGAACTCTTAGCAAATCCAGCTTTGCTGAAAAATTTCAGCAAAATATTTTGCTGAAACAAAATACGCAAAATTGGTGTGTATGTTGTCTCCAAGCAAACCAACTTTTATTTATTGTTTTTTCAAAAAAGATAATTTGTTTCTCTTGCCGTTTTCATGTTCCTTTTAATCGGCTACTGATGAGGAGCAAATAAAAAGATTGCTGGCTCCCCTATACAGGAAATAACAAAACTGGGGGGAAAACATTCGTGTTTCAGCTAATCAAAAATTCGATTTCGAAGGAAAACTAACTGAACTCCACTTTTTAAACACTTTATAAAACACATACAACAATTGAACGTCGGTACTCAATCACTTATTGGATCAATCGGTAATGTCGTTCACTCCGCATCAGAATAAGAATGAGGAGAATTTTAAACACATCTCACAACAATTAAAAGTAAAGCACAGCAAAGCCTTATTGAATGGCAAACTTTCCGAAGGCAGCTCATATCCTAATGACCATTGCAAAAAAAAATATTTTTGAATTCTCAAAGCCCCCCCCCCTCTCATATTGTGACAAACGTCAAAGTAAGCTCAGATGCCAAATTTCACATCATTTGGACAATTTTAGACCCCCGCCCACTTCGCTTGAAATTTTTTGAAATTGGTGCAATTGGAAAATATGGAGGAAAAATACATTAAATGTTATAACTTTTGAAGTAGCAATCAGAAAATTACAATTCATACCTCTTTTCAAAGGAAATATTCTTATTATATGAATGGAAATATTTTTGTTTCTAGGAAAATACGGAAAATTGGGGTACTGGGTCATTTTGGCCCCAAAATTCCCTATTTTTAATTATTTTTCTGCTCCGTGATGCAAATAATACATATTTTGTAGTTTTTCTAATGTGAGAAAATCTCAAAAATCGATCGGAGCCTTTTTGACCTTTGTCCGAATACGAGAAGTTGGGGTTAAGGCCATTTGTCATTCATATTAAACTTCATCATTTTCTCGTAAACATATCTCTATTATTCTTCACTCAATTTTCATAAACTATACCTTGTTGAACGTGGAAAATCCTTAGGATTATAACAAAAATACATTCGTTACCGGTAAAATTCAGGAACATTATCTGACATATAGTGTCGATTTCACATTTTTATCATAACATCGCACATATTAATTCCATTTAACAACAAAATTCTTATTTAATTTACTACTTTTAGTGTAAAATATGCTAAGGGATCACATGAGAAAAGTTTCATTCCTAGAAAATAGGGGTAGTATTAGGTATTAGGACAAATAATGAAAAAAATTAGATTTGTAGAGTAAATATCAAAAAGTTTGATGTTTCTGAATTTTACCTCTAACGTTTTTATTTTTGTTTTATTCCTCAGAATTTTACACGTTCAACAAGTTACATTTTATGAAAATTGAATGAAGAATAATAGAGATATATGCATTAGAAGATGATAAAATTTAATATGAATGACAAAAAGCCCTATAACTCCAACTTCTCGTATTCGGACTAAGGTCAAAAGGATTCCGTTCGATTTCTGAGATTTTTTCACATTAGAAAAACTACAAAATATGTATGATTTGCACCATGGAGTAGAAAAATCATTAAAAATAGGAAATTTTGGGGCCAAAATGATCCAGTACCCCACTTTTCCGTATTTTTCTAAAAACAAAAATATCTCCATTCAAATACTAAGATTATTTCCTTTCAAAAGAGGTATAAATTGTAATTTTCTGATTGCTACTTCAAAAGTTATAGCATTTAATGTATTTTCCCTCCATATTTTCCCATAGCACCAATTTCAAAAAAATTCAAGCGAGGTGGGCGGGGGCCTAAAATTGTCCAAATGATGTGAAATTTGGCATCTGAGCTCACTTTGACATTTGTCACAATATGAGAGGGGGGGTCTTTGAGAAATCAAAAATAATTTTTTTTTGCAATGCCCTGATGACCATAATCTCCATTTTTCAATACTTTCGATCTATTGAACCGACAGTAGCTTTATGATCATCGAAAAGCATCAAAATCTGTGGAGGACAAATGTTAACGATAGGTCACAATTCGGACAAATCTCCCGTCGAATTATTTATACATATTTTATACACTTTAATTGTGATTAACCCTTTCCCGCCTATGGTGTCTGTAGAGCAGTATAACTATAAACAGCTATAACATTTGGTTTCCAAAATATTTGTTTACAAAAGCAAATAAGCTTCAAAACTGGGGCTATAACCATCCATTTGAACACTAACAATTGTTAGTATTATCAGTAGCACTGCGAAAGAAGCACATATCATGATCAAAATAGGTTTTCCGTGTTTCATAACCCCAGCAGTACTAAGGAAAAATAGTTTCGGAACCCTATATACGACAGAAAAAAAAAGTTGGTTAAGAAAGGGTTAACACTATCCACATGTGAAGACAATGAACTACAAGGAACTAGGTATACAAGTTTTCCTCAATGAAAACCGCACACTAGCAGCGGTGATATGTAAATTCAATGTTTAATATTAACAAACGAAGACCCGCCTGGGTAGCTCCTAATGTTACTGATTTACTACATTAGCAGTTAGACAGCGATAGAAGTATTGTCTCCGCAAATCATATAATTACCATTTCCGGCAATGCCTAAGCTAACATACACGTGATTGCCTGCCATGTTTTCAACATGTCGTTTATTCATGTAGGCAAGTATAAAGAGCCATCTGCCATCAACCGGTAGTTGCTACAAAAGCAGCAGGTCATCCCATCACTACTGTAATAGTCCGGGAAGGGAGTGTGGCAAAAAGCGTGGGAGAAACTTTTGTTTATGACAAAATAATGGAAGCGTCTTGATAGACGGTGCCGCAGGTAAACGACGATTTGCGAATCGACGTAGTTGGCATTTGCTCATAGAAATTATGACTTGTGGTGTCAACTTGTAGCCCTGACGATAAAGTGATTAAGCTAAAGAGGAATTGCGCACAACTTTCATTAGCATAGGCTCAAAGTTAGTAATAGGTAGGCCATGCACAATAGCAGGTTTGACAAGTTTCCTATCATCGGTGAAAGTAATTTGAAAAAGATCCCTCTAAAATTCCAATTTTCAATAACTGTTCTACTTTTAATAGTACACCTAAACGCACGAATATGAATACAGCAGTGTTTGCTATAACTGTTCAATGCATTTGTTCAAATGATAGGGTAAAATGGAACATTTTTCATCCCAGCTCTATAACTGTACTGATTCTGAGAAACTAAGCAAACATTGATACCGATTTAAGCTCAATCCTTTGTGCATATGGGTCATTCCACGCGAAGTGATCAAGGCACGTGTAATCGACCTCCACGGATTTGAACAAAATTTAGAGGAATTGTTCATCTAGGGCCAATATATAAAAACCCAAATTTTTGTGACAATTGAACCACCCCTCGGGTCATGGGAGCACCCCCCGTTTTGGCAAATTGTCAAAACCCTTGATTTTCTTTTGATCATATCTCCGGTTCTATTTACTCTAGAATCAAACCACAGGATGGCTTTTGAAGAAAATTGTTCAAGGAGTCTATAAAAAATATTATTTTTTGCCGACAGTGTTGCCAAGTATGCAATTTTATCAGTTAAATATTAAAAGTTAATTTTTCTCAAAATACGTATATTTTAATTTTGAAAATTTTAATGCCATCGCGTTCCTCAGACATTTTTACATAAAAAACACTTATCATCTCAATATAATATGAGCGCATCCTGAGATACACTGTTTTGAAGAGAAAAAACCGCAATTTCCCATACAAAATCGCAAGCGCACAACACTAAAAAACCAACTTGAGTATTCTGAGTTCAAACATAATTTTTCGTGAAGTAGACGAGAAATGATGAAAAACTACGTATTTGGTTTGCTTCTAGCAGATCAGGGTCGATTTTTATGACAGTTTGAAGATTTTCTCAATTTTGGCCAATAAAAATGGATTTTTATATGAGAAAATCGGAGTTTTTCCCTTCAAAACGGTATATCTCAGGATGCGCTCATATTATATTGGGATGATAAGTGTTTTTTATGTAAAAATGTCTGAGGAACGCGATGGCATTAAAATTTTCAAATTTAAAATATACGTATTTTGAGAAAAATTAACTTTTAATATTTAACTGAAAAAATTGCATAGTTGGCAACACTGTCGGCAAAAAATAATATTTTTTATAGTCTCCTTGAACAATTTTCTTCAAAAGCCATCTTGTGGTTTGATTCTAGATTAAATAGAACCGGAGATATGATCAAAAGAAAATCAAGGGTTTTGGCAATTTGCCAAAACGGGGGGTGCTCCCATGACCCGAGGGGTGGTTCAATTGACACAAAAATTTGGGTTTTTCTATATTGGCCCTAGATGAACAATTCCTCCAAATTTTGTTCAAATCCGTGAAGGTCGATTTCAAGTTTGCATCTTTTTTTGATCACTTCGCGTGGAATGACCCATATGTATGCTGTGTACTACACTTACTAACGAACCGAATGGGGGATCATTTACCCTACAACCGAAGAAAATGTACACAAATGCACCCGACAAGTTGTGCAAAATATCACTTCAGCAACACTTTCTTCGTTCATACAACAAGCACGTGCCTCGAGTGGACAAAATTGTATCTGCCAAATGATTACCTACAAGTTTGATGAGAGATATATTTAAGAGTATTTTAGGATGAATGTTATCTGCACCTTATTTGCTTGTTTGTCGTATTTTCTATGTAAAAGAATCACAGCAATTTTCTATTGGGTGATCAAAACAACGAGGTAGCTTTTCACACGATATAACTTTAGTAAACAGTTTGTCGAATTACGATAAGTTCTGTTAATTATAATACTTTACTTGATATATGATGGGATAAATTTGGATGTTCCAGTGCGAACGAAGAACCATTCTCTAAGGGGATAGTAGTTGTCTGCAGTGCTACAGAATAGCTGCTGGGAATAATACTAAAAAGTCGATGCATGCTTTTGCCTAATGGAACAATTTACCATCAAATTGTCTGTGTGATAATCGCATTTATTGTGCTACAAATTACTATCATTCGTTGTTGTTATACCGTACATACATGCCAAAATGGTAGCGAATGCCGTATGAAAAACCTATGTACATTAACTTATTCGGTGTTGAACAACACACAAATGAACTTCGCAAAAAACTACACAATCGCGTGACAAACAGAAATCATTACTAGTTTCTTTTTTGGATATATTTAATTTCGGCAAAAAACAGTCTAATCCACATTATTGTGGTGATTTTAACATTTGTCAAAAAAATGACTATTTGCCCTGTTAATCCATTGTCAACATTTCATCTAAAAGAGAAAACCTCGGCACCATCCAGTTTTTTTGAAGCTCTGCGATCGATTAAATGAAAACATTGCCGACCTAAACTCTGTTCATAGCCACCAGTGCAGTGCAATGGTAACACAAAAAATATACTGACATATTCTAATTGATTTTAGATTACGTGCCAGTTAATTTTCTAACTCGAAGATCAAAGCCTCTGGGTCGCTTCTTATGACCACTGAAGACAAGTTTTACAAATCCAAGCCAATCAATCCCCTGTAAAAAATACTCGCGACTATTCCATCAACTAATCGGGATAGCGCCGGTTTATTTGGCAAATATGCGAACGAATTCTTGATATCGTTTTCGCTTCTCTTGGATGGAGCTGTGGTAAGCCATGTTACTCTACCATGAGAAATTTGAAGGCACTACTGCTTTATCAACTAATATCTTTTGAACAACATATCTGATAAGTTTCTTTCCAAAGCAATCAGATTTCAGCAACTTTTTCAACAGCATCTTTTAACTAGTTCGATACGACTAGAAGAACGCATTATATCTGACATGACATTCAATAGATCTAGTGTATGGTTCAGATTATGGTTATTTTTATTCAAAATACTGAATATTTTCCTTTTTCTGGAACAAACAGACCTCGGATTATCAATTTGAAATAAAATGTAATTGTATGCATTTATCAATTTATAACGCAAAAACCAGCAAACTTCAATTAGTTTTAAAACAGCTATTAACAGAATATTTGAGAAAATCCTTTCTATTTTAGACCAAACTCTAAACAACTTCCTTCAAACTGATGACAATATTAATTTCCAAAAATATAACTCTTCCAATAATCCAATAGTTTTTTTTGATTATATAACTTTTTAATGAATCAAACACTACCGAATCATTAAAATATTTTTATCATCCAAAAGTGTTTTGGTATCTACAAGAACGCAAAATATGTTTACAAGTACACAGTGCGAAACCATATTCTTTGAAACACAGTCTGAAATATGTCGCCTATGGAAAGACGGGAACGGGATTGAGAAAGAGTATAAAAAATCTAACAAAATGCGACCAGAAGGCAAGGAGGCGATTGTCCTTCCATGCGTAATGTAACATGTTTGAAATCTTCTAAAGAATGAACATGAGCAAAGAAACCGATTTTCTTTTTTATACCATAATCATGATAGAATATGACCAATGACAGATAGTTGATGCTGATCTTGAATTGAACAATTTCTCAGAAGCAGGATAAGTTCTTACATAAGTTTGGGTCGATTATTTGTCGGTCAACCTGAAGATTTTTGGTGAATCATGCGGAAAATGCAAATATTTACCATATAAAAGTTTGTAAAACGTATTATTTATTTTACTCGATCAATTGCTTCGTTCAGCTTGCCCAATCAAACAAATAGCAGTTTGTCTGCCTGTTCTCAATCCATCTGATATTTAAAAACGTCATTCTTTGTAAGTTTCCGTTTAACCTCGTATGAAAAAAGGTATTCGACCAAATATCTTCTAGATAGAATACATCCTGAGAGTTCAGAGCTATGCATATGGTGTCAGTCAATGGATGCATTGAATTCATATGTGATCTACATCCCAAGGAAATTAGTTTAGAGCGAAGACTATATATTAAGAAGACTGATATCTCTTTCCTTCCCCATACAAACGAGAAGCGACAACGGTTACATCGCATCTATTGGAAGAAGGTAGGAAGCTTAATGTAAAAATGTATATGTGTTTGCAACACTGTGGAAAGCACCACCTTTACCCGCAAGTGGCAAGTTGTTGTTACTGTCTCCGGATTCTGGACAGAGGTGCCAGTCTTCTTGATATGCAGTCTTCGTTTAGAGGTAGTCACATTGATCGAATCAGATGACACAAATCGAATTTCTCAATATATCTTAAGTTTTGATGAAAAATTGTCTTTTTGTCTTTCTTCTGTAGAAAGGTTATACAATCACTGAAAATCGACTTATCAACCGAGGCCCGGAGGGTTGAGTCTTTTATACCATTCGACTCAGTTCGTCGAGTACGGCAAATGTACACACAGACATGTGTGTGTCTATGAATGTATGTATGTAACCAACAATTACACATCGGTTGCTCGAAGATGACCAAACCGATTTAATCAACCTTAATCTCAAATGAAAGGTACAATGTTCGCATAAGCTGCTATTGAATTTCATTTAATTTCGATTTCCAGTTCCGGAGTTAGGGTTGAATAGTGTGGTGATGTATAAAATTCTCATATCAATCGGTAACAGCATGTTATCTAAAAGATGCAAAACTTCATAAAATGTGCTCAAAATTACTTGACTTTATAGTTTCAGCTGACTTATGCCCAATCAAATCCACGTTGACCACGTTGGACACCTACGGCGGAACCAAAAACATCCGAAAAGTGGCAAAGTCCCTCAATCAGATTCACACCTGTTTCTCATCTATTGCTGACTCGATTCTCACAATCTTAGTCTTACATGAAGGGTATAATATTCACATTGATTACGATCAAATTTTATTTGAGCGATATATTGGTTCCGGGGTTATGAGTAAAAGAATCCGATCACACGCAAATTTCTCATATAAAACTTTTTTCATTGCTCCTATCTTTCTCCGAGCTGCGGGAGGCTTCCCGCGACCCGCTGGACCAATGCGCTCCTAGCCAACTATGACATCAAGTAAATCAGAGTTAAGGCATTTAGAATGTAAACACGAAATGTAAAATACGAACTTTTAAGGGCGAATGATACATCGAGGTTAAAGTCCAAATAATCAATACAATACAATACAATTGCTCCTATATTTTAATGACATTCAATCAGCTAGAGATTACTGGGTAGGGAATGTTATAAAAAATTAGAACCATAGTACAAAAGTGAGAGCAAGGATGTGAAGTATACAGATAGGAAAAGTAAAAGCGCAGGTCCATTAGAAATTAGACTTAATATCTTACGAGCTTAACTTTTGTATTCTGTTGATGGGGGTCCAGCTTATAGGCAGAATAACTACGAATCACTCAAGTCCACCAACATGCCTAAGGGTAAAGACAGGCTTGTCACGGTAAAGAGGGACTAGTTTTCCGATCTGTATGCTTCAAATCCTTGCTCTCACTTGAGTGCTATATGACTACATGTAGTCGAAATAAAAAAGGAAAAATGAATTGCTCCTATAGAAGGATTATTCAAACATTCTTAAAATTGACCATTTAACTGAGGCCCGGAGGTTAGAAATTCTCATACCATTCGACTCACTTCGTCGATTTCGGCAAATGTGTGTGTGCGTATGTGTGTAAATATGTGACCATCAAACACACACCGGTTACTGGGAGGTAACCGAACCGATTTTCTCAAACTTATTCTCAAGTGAAAGGCACAGTTTGCTATTGCTATTCAATTCTGATCACATATCCGGTCTGGAGTAATTGGTTAAACAGTAAACAATTTAAAAAACTAAAGAAGCTTAATATTGAGCGATGCAATGCAAGCATTCAAAAGTTTTCAGTTCATAACGATTTCGATTCATCTTATATCTCAAATAATATAATCAATTTCATGATACACTTGAGATAGCTTTCAAGGCGAAAAAGGTATATAACAAGTAATGTGCTAAATATTATCTTGGAAAACTTTCTTAAAACTTGATCGTTTTTATGATAACTGAGTATAATGATGATCAAAATTCACTTAGAACTATGATAAAACTACAATAAGTTTTGATAGTTTAAAAAAATCCCTTTTCAAGAATACTTCTTCTGAGAAATACACCTGTTTTCTTTAGATTAAGGGCCTTTCAAAGTTCAATGAAATCTTATGTAGAAATCTATTAACTCCAGTACTTTCAGATTATAGTTGCTTCTGTGCACATCTAAATCGTGTTTTAGAATCATTACACATTTCGCAATCTGATTGAAAGCGAAAACTCGCCGGACACAAAGAAAAAGTTCAATGGGGACCTTGGTTAAAAAGATATTCGACATTAAAATAATATTTTCAAATTTAGAAATTGCAAATTCAGGGTTTTCTCTTCTTTAAAAAATAATACCTTTGACCGCAAAGAAATATTAGAAGGATAGAGCATGCCCCGGACATCTCGCTTTGATTATATTAGAATGTAAAGGTCGAATATAAACTTCAAGCGAAAAAAACTACGATCTTTAAACATAAAAAAGTCCGAAAACGTCGGCGAAGAAGAACCCCTAGCATTAAAACAAGAGAGAGCAAGCTATTTGATGGCAATACAGCACGTTTCAAATAAATGTAGGAATAAAATTTTAAAAAATGAACGAATACGTAAAGAAACAAACAACTAAATGAATAAATAAAATAAATAAATAAATAAATGAATAAATAAATAAATTTTAATGATATTCAATTAGCTAGAGATTACTGGGTAGGGAAAGTTATGAAACTTGGAGCCATAGTACTCAAGTGAGAGCAAGGATGTGAAGTAAACAGATCGTCATTAGAACAGGCTTAATATCGTGCGGGCTTAATCTCTGTCTTCTGTTAATGAGGGTCGAGCTTAGCCAGAATAACTACGAATCACCCGAGCTCACTAACATGTGTCCTGATAAAGGTAGACGTGTCTATCTTTACCGTGACAACCGACCGGTCTGCTTCTAATAAATTTAACTCTTTAGCTTCGATTTTTTTAACCTAAGCTTTTCCGATTTCTTATTTTACAAAATGTAATGGAGTATAAATAAATTGCAATTGCTTCAAATATTTCAATAAACACACTTCGAAAACCACAGCAAGGTAAGTGATGTAGTGCATATACAGAGAATGTCAGTTTCGAATGGGTGCAAGATCGTTTGCCGTCGCTAGATGATCGGTAAGCGATTTCAAAGATCGGTTTTTATTGTTTGTTAGTGGTGAATAATAAACTCGTGGAAAATAGGACTGGAGTTTGCTGATGTTTGTTTCTTCCATAAGCACCTAATAACTATTTATTGATACTTTAGATTTTAAAATCATTTTTAAAAAAATGAAGTAAATAGTAACAATGGAAGTAAATATAAGTTTCTCCGATTGGTTGAGGTACACTAATAATTGAATGAGTATGTTTTATCAAGTACGACTCACAGTTGGCTTATCCTCACCAGACAACCATCACTTTGTTACCTCTACTCTCAAAAAGTCTTACTCACCGACACTCGTTACTTTTCGTTCGATCCTTACGTTTCCAAGGATCAGATGTTCAGTAGTACTTTGATGTATGTTAACCCTGAATCAGTTTTCCGCACCAGCTACTATCGATCTGACACAGGAAGGTATTCTGCATTCAAGCAACGCGCGAATTAAATTAAACGTGTAACATCCACATCACACGCACCACGCTTCACGGCTCTCTCTATATACACGGATGTACCGCTGCGGTTTACACTAATCACAAATTATCACTGTTGCTACTACCGAGAGGAAAATCCATCCAATTGACTAGGATCACAAACCGTCTCACGCGGACATTTGCCAATAAAACGGTAATTGGTAGAATGCATCACCGGAATGCAAAATCACTCGATCACTGCGAATCAGTCGATAGCACGCCCGATCGATGTCTGCTGCAAATGAACTTGTCCGCTCGCTTCAACGGTCAGCAGAGCTCAGCGCTCGCCGTAAGAAATCCCTTCCACGTCAATTTGATGGGCTATGAATGTCCAAAACAATACGGAAATGGCAGTAGTTTCAGAGGGAGAAAGATTATGCACCATTGATATAAACCGGTTTTATACCACTTGGGCTGTATTTCCGATGTCCGTTGGCTGATCCACAGTAAATAAACATGTAGGTAGGTCTTTCATCTTCGACCTTGTCTATCGTCATCACGTTTGCGAAAAAATTTCCACGCGCTGTGGCTACCAAAGTAGGCTGTTGTTTGCCATTGTTGTATCAGCAGGTAGGTGCTGATACTTGTTGGCCTGCTCATTAAAATGTTAAGCAGCACGTAGCTTGCATAAATCACACCATCCAGTAGCCACCCGAACGACACCCCTGCCATGATCTCTGGCGTCGCTGATGAAGCCTTATCAGATCCGAGTGCATATCTTCTTCTCATGTTCAAATCAGACTCACGTGACATCGATACAATAGAATTGTATACGCACGTACGAGTAACGCTGATGCCCAAGAGCGCCATAAATCATAGGGCTACCCGTCTGGCGCTACTACGGTACGCAAGGTTCATCACACAGTACTAGGTCAGTGATACGCTGCCAAGGTAGGCGTGAAATGTCGCCAACGAGTTGGTCGTTCTAACATTACTTAGTTAAACCGTGCGTGCGTTACTGCGTATGCACACGGTGAATTCCCCGTATTTGGTAAACAACTTTTATTCATAATACCTGATATAACTGGATCTATCTAGTTACGTGTTGGCTATAAAAATGGATTTCAAAAATTCATAATTTCCAAAACAAGGTTATACATATACGGTCAAAAAACTCGGACTATGTTTACAAGGCTTGATAGACCAAGTAATTTATTTACAACTTCGATGAACAGTGGACTTAATAGGATTTATGCAAATGCTTCTTCAGCAAAGCACAGTATATGTGTAGCGTACTGGTGAGGGTTTTATTTATACAACTCACTTCTTTTTGTTTTCGATGTGCGTGCCAATAAGATTTCTGGTAAACATAATGCAAAATATAGAAATATGAATGCGTTGAAATCAATTGTGTGTAACTTGGGCTTAGTTCCAACCTGCAATGTTTTCTCCCTTACTGTCACGACAAACTTTATGTTAAACTATGTGTTCTCTTGTATGGGCTCTCCCAAAAGCAATGTTTAAACTTTTCGTAGTCAAATTAATACAACATTTTGCTATTATTCACTTTCTAAGATTTGAAGGAAAGAATATCTGCTGAAAAGCATCGTGCAATTGCTGCAAATTGTTCACTACCCAAAAATAATAATTAGCAAGCCAGGGAAATCTTAGTATTTAAGTGAAAGTGCTTCGATATAGAAACAAAATGCCGAAGAACTTCAAATTGGACGGTAACATCAATCAAGCCTTCTCCAAAGATGTAATTCCCCTTTGTGATGTGATCAAAATTCTAGCCAAAACTTTGAATTCAAATTTAAGCAGTAGTAAAAATGCTCACGACCTATAAGAAACAAAATTAACCGTGAACAACCCCGTCAGTGTAAAACCAAGGGTTTTGAAATTTTTTGACATCTTGTGAAACTGCACTTCCAATAATTACAAGCATCTTGATTCAAAAACGATACTTAAGTTTTACTGGAAAGGATGGCTAAAAATGTAATGGCTTGGCAAGCAATTAAACCTTTGTGCCAATTTTCTACGACATTCATCGTAAATAGCATAATTAATGAAGAAGTTTATGATAATCAGTAAATGATATGATTCAAGTTGTTTCTTATTAGTCGCGTAACAAACTCCCATATCCCTCGTGGCTAAATAAGGGCAAAGTAAAAATGGTACTGAAAATTCTAGCAAGTTTGTAGGAAAAGTACTAGCCATATTCTGGACAACACTTTTATTGAGATGGTGTTATTATTTCAGAGAAATAGTGACCTGTATGAGTGAAGACGCAAAAATAGTTTTTCCATGTTCATTTTTATACACACTTTAAACGAGATACATGATAAAATTTGCGGTCATTTGGGATCGCAAAAGGTCACAAAAGTGCTTTGTAAGAAAAAGGCATGACGATCCAGTCTAACGATCACTCTGATTTTAGAAGCATATGGGTTCTTGAACCTTCATCAATTCGTTATGGCATATTAGGGATAGAAAAAGAAAGCATTAATTCATGTTTAAAAGAAACAGAATAATTTAATTCTTTTGGTTTCAAGCGGGATACCACAGAACAGTGAAAAAAGCTCAAGTTAATTTATAATAAAATTAGTTAATTAATTAATAAAAAAATAAAATAAATGGGTACAATTTTTTCTGCGTGATCTCTCCCGCAGGTCGAGTATTCGAGTATTGCACGTGTAGCGACATCCTTCTGCAGCAATCAAATGCTAACCGCCAAAAAACGCGCTACTCACAAAAATAGTTGCAAAACAACCTGTTTTGGATTTAGAAAAACTTTCAAAACGGATAAAATTAGTAGGAAATATATTCCGTAGCGATTTTGAAACTATGGATTTTCTATAAACAACTTGAATTTTTAACTATGCCTTTTAAAACCCTATAAAAAATTTCCATGCGTTGTATTCTTCTTCAATAGATTCAAACCCAAATATCTATTAACTTGTAATTTGTTTACTTGTTTCGATAACCACAGATTAGTATTGATCAGAAAATATGTTCCCATGAAACCATTCCAAAATTTGCCAAATATAATTAGAAAAACCTGGATAAGTTACGTTAAAAAAAGTGCACATGAAACCTCTCGAAGTGAGCAGTTTAATCAACGAGTTCAAATGGCGCCAGTGCTTGTTTCATGAAAACTTACGCACATCCTATGTAGAACGTGATGATATTGAGCTTGTAGCACTCATCGTTGTATGATACAAGCATGAAGATGTAGAATAAACGTATGAGTCTCTTGATCCCAACTTTGCAATTCCTTTATCTAGAAGTGTTATTCGCCCAAAGCGTTTCCCCCCTAGTCACACTTATTCTTCCTCGACACCCATTCAAAAACACAAAAATATCCGGCATCGGAGACAGGCTTAATCTTTCAGATGGTCAACGACCGGCTTTTATGGGGGCGACCCTTTCTAAAGGTGTAGCTCATCTTGACGTTGCTACCTTCAGTTACAATTAGCTGAACAGCAAGCAAAAAGTTTCTTAGGTATGTGTAAGGAGTAATATAGGTTAAATCGATTAGATTAATTCCATCTAAGAATTGCGTTTTTCACTGGATTAGGATCTAAAACAGAATTAAATAAAATATAGTGTCTTGTATACTAAAGAATGGTATGAATAACTCCACAAAAAATTACCAACAGTAGGTACAGGAGAAGAACGGGTGAAATTAGTGTTAAGTTTAAACAGAAATCTTATCATGTCGCCATCACACATTCGAAAACTAACTATGTGCCGCCTATAGAGAGCTGTTTGATAAAGCATCTGATGGTCATGGAACATCAGTGGTGGAAAATTTCAGATATTCAATTATGACAATCTTTAGCACAAAACAAGATATCCAACCACTTGTCTTTGAGGACAATTCGCAAACCTACCTATAATACAGAGCGCACATTTGCCTACCGACGTCACAATACTAGAAAATATATGTTGGTCCAGCCCCCCCCTAGATGAGGAGGTTAACCGTTATGTTTCTGACAGGATGCTGGAATGTTTTATACAGATCTCAAATGCTTTGTTCCACTAAAAAGAGGTGATGACATTATAGTACAAATCCAATTTAGACAACCTCGACAAAGGGATGTTATGTAAATTTAAACCATATTTTGATTGATTGTTTGAAGTTTGAATCCAAACATATGTCATAATTAAATCAGCAATTAGATAGGCTTCATGGTTATCCATTTACAACGCGCATGTCTAAGCAGAAACAGCAACGAGGTACGTGCCCACCAACATCATATCACAACGAAAAGCCAAATAATAACTACGCTAGTTAGTTTTGTCAGTATATGGCTGACACGAAAAAATATCGAGAAGGGATGCGATTTCAAAGGTAATAAAGTTGCCCAAAGGCACCTATATCAATGATTGACAGTCGTAAAGATTGAATCACAGCAATCACTCGATAGTGACGAAAGCTATCGTTGCAATCAAAACTCGTGATGCTAACCGAAATATTTAATTTAGCAAAATAAATCATCATGCTGATACCATTGTGATAAACATCATAAAGATGTCGCGACAGATAAGCTACCACTATATGAAAAAACTCGTTCAGTACGGTAGCTTGTGCTAGATCATGTCGAAATGCTGAAAATATCATTTCATTGTTCGTTCGTAAAACAAACAAGATTTCGACGGGGACCAGTAACGCATGAGTAGCCTAATGAGATTGTCAACCCCAAACAAAATTAATGATATTATCTAAACAAATGTTGAATGGTTTTTCCTATAACGAAATTTCTTCCGTGATACATCAATCTGCTAGTTTGTAACGTCAAAGGCGAGATGGATGGCTCGCCCGATTTGTCTATAATTTAAAACATAAACAAATGATGGACAAAGGGCATTGTAGTATGCACCCCTTATGCATTGTTTTGCGCAAATTGATTATTAAGCAAAGTATTTACCACAAACCCGAACGTCCATCTTATTCTTCAATATTATTTGGGCTCGCTTTGATCACATGGTTAAACGTGGGAACAAAATCTAGTGTAGATAGTAAACCTAATTATATTTTACCATTATTTCATCATGAATGAATACAATCAACTTGAATTTGGAGATTGTCTGGCGAAATCCAATTTTCCGGGACGTATGGGTCGTTCATATACCATATATGGTTAAAAAACAACCTTTTTGAACATCTCACCCCCTCCGCAGACAACCGAGACCAATTTATATTATATTTCACTATTCTCGTGCTTTCCAAATCATTGGGATATAACAAAAAAGCCAAATTTCATTTGTTATTACAGTTTTGACTCACTTGCGTGAGGGGTACCAGGTTGCCTTGCTTCACATGTAATGGAAGCATTCTTTTCAATATTTAACCTTCCGGCAGTCATGCAAGTGCACTGAGTGCACGCTGCTCTGGAAAACTAGTGAAATCGTTTTAAGGAATCAGCGGCTGCTCGTTCAGTGGGCCATATGCGCGACTTCCTTATGATGCGATTTTCCCTGTACTGGACCACGATCATGTGAACACCGTTCACAATTTAAAGCCAACTATTTTGCTGTTGTCTCAATTTGCCTCTTGTTCATGAATCGGGATTGATGGGTTTGAAATTTAAAAAAGGTACTCGGATGCAGAGAATCACGTTCTTGGACTCGAGAAAATGTAACTAAAACTCTGTAACTTTCTAAACAGAAGTCCTATTTCCCTATACTCTTGGAATTATTTTCTGTAGTTTTTTGAAGATTTGACATAAACAAACAAAGATGGCAGCATTATAAAACACAAAAGTAATAAAAATCAAGCTCAGTGATATCGTAGAATAGACTAAGATACACATAATTAAATGAACATTAAGCTTCGAAATTGTTCATCCAAAGTTCATTATTAATGTTTTAATATTTGATGGCGAAATTATGTGATTTGTGACATGAATACAACTTTTCAAATAGAGAAAAGACGTGATTTGTCGCCAATCAAATATTTATTAAAATTGCTTATTTTGCTTGTTTTAACTGGAACTTTGTTTGATCTAAATGTGTAAGATAAGGAAAATGTAAATGGCGAAAATTGTATTTTGTATTAGTTTAACAGATGCGTTTTTCAAATAGCAGCTTTTCGATCGCGCTGAACTCCAGATTTTCCGACAAAATGTAGGGTAATCAACCAATTTTGGAATTCTAGAGGAAGTCAAATTACATTAACGTCAATAATATTTGGTTGCCTATGTTTTTAATTCAATACATGCACTAGTCTATTCCAGAATTACAGTACTTGAAAGAAAACTATCAATGGATGTTTTACACATTGACATAAACTCGAAAAAGACATTTCTTTCCAGCATGAATTTTTCACATTTCGGACCATTCCACAATAATTTAAATAAAACATTACATGCTAATTACTAATTTAATCAATAAAAAATATTACAATTGTATATTTAAATCTAATTTGAAAATGTCCACCGGTTCCTCTTGGCTATCGTTGAAATATGAAACGTTCTCGGTGATACTTTTGAAAACTGTGGATTCTGATTAATTTTAAACACCTAGAGATGAACTAATGATATTTAAACTTAATAGACAGTTGCAAAAGCAAACATATTTCTGAAAACATGATGTTTCTGAAAAAATATAATATTTCGCGAAAGAGAAATACCGACGACCAAAATAATGCTTTTTGGGCCTGATTATGATGGCAGGCGTAAATAGAGTCCACAGGAGCTCTGAAAATGAATGTTTAAGGCGTGCAACTGACGCAGGCTTCCTATTCCTACTGTTTGTCTCCAAGCAACCCGACATGTTTTTACATTTAATTTGAATGTGTATTAAATAATTTACCAATTCTACAAATTTGAATTGAATTTCAAATTCAGTATCTATTACCTTAGCCACCATAGTTACTGATAAAATATGATTTTGCTACATTGTGTTCAAAATAATTTAGCCAATCTTTGGATTTCTAATATTTGGTCGACCATATGCTTTGTTGGTATAGGTCAGCTACACTTTTTAGGCAGGTTCATAACTTTAGCAATAGAAGAATCTCGAGAATTTCGTTGTATTTTTTCAGTTTTGAATATGTTCTATTGTGCATTTTCGGATACCTAAATGAATTCAATATTATTTGGAGTTTTATCCAGATATCTTAGTCAATTGTAGGGCTTATACAATTCCAGTGATGATATAGTTGTTATGTACAATATTTATATTGAATAAAATAACAGCAACTTGTGTGTGTACGCTAAAATGTAACGAGCTTCATTGATATGGATAAACTGTTTTTGCCCCTTCTAATTACTAGTTTTACAGAGTCTCACAAAAAGAAACTTGGAAGTATTTATGTAACGCGTATTGAACAAATACTATTTTGTGACAGGGGTGGATAAACTGTACGAATTTCGCCTCCAACTCGGTACGCACATACCGATTTTGTGCATAAATTATAGAATTTTGGTGCATTTTATGCTGAGTTCAATAGTTTGATAACGTCAGAGTTGCAAAAATGTGACAATAGATTTTTCATCCATACATAATCCAAACAATTTGATGTTAATATTAATAGATTTTGAATTGCGCTGTTTTCAACAATCAGTCGAACTCGTGTACATTCCCCGATCGGAGTGGATTCAGAAGGATAATAAGCATTAGACTCAGAGCCATATTAAGACCACTCGGGGCCCCTATAATTCAACAGGTATAAATTCTTGTAGAGTAGGATGATCTAAAAATGATCCCCAGCATCAGGGAACCATCAACACCACTTTGAGACTTATTTAACTATGTGAAAGTATTAAAAATACTATAGAAATCACAATATATGGAGAAAAAATTTATGTTTCCATCATTGTAATTGTCCAGGTACGGTCGAAAAACGGAAGATAATTTTGATAGATCTTAAAAAGATATTAGCATTTCTGACCAATTTGACCGAAATTGGCAAATGTCCTAACACACTATATGCGGTTGTGGGAGTTCGAACTCAGGTGAGCTGCGTATAGAGTTGCGTTATTTGTTCCCCATATGATATAATCTGACCTTCATTGATCTAAGTCTAAGACGATGTTTGAAACTGAAGACTGCCTCCGTCAATAATGAGGGATGATGGAGTAAGGCGGGTTAAACGTCAACACTGCAATGTCGACGATTCATTCAATAATTGTCCTTACACTATGACAGCCTAGGAAAAATATTTAGCAATATTTAGCCAATAAAATCCTATTTGTTAATAGATGACGACTACGTGATTTACAAAAGTTACATTGATTCGTATAATGATGTTCTCAATTTCTTACTGTTCCTGATATGATGCAGCTGGATAAAGTCAATTGCCAGCTTTATAAAAAAGCCACATTTTTTCAATCATGATTCAACTACATTTACAGATGACAATATTGAATATTGCAGCCATTGAAACCAATCGATTTTATGTCAAATCAAATTGTGCGATTAGAGGTTCATCCATTTTAGATATTCGCATTTTTCACCGCAGAAATAGAACGATTCTTTGAAATAGTGTCTCTTCCTGCAAAAATTGTTGGTGAAGTAGATTTTTGTTACATATTTTGACAGAAGTTTTGTGTTTTCTTTTGTAGTAAACGGTTCTGAGAGGCGAAGATAGCAAACAAGTACACTATAAGCAATATTAGTATTTTCATATTTAACGAATTAGTATCTCAAAGACGGCGCTATTAGTTAAGGGGCAAGTCTCTGGTGTCGGTGATAGGCACTCAGTACAGAAAGAGACCAAAGGAAAAAAAATAATATCAATAATTAGCTCTTTCACCTTTCAAAAGTACAAATATTCAATACCTACATTGTTACTTAAACAAATAAACATAACAAAACATCGAAATTACTCGAAGCAATTAATATGAGCAACACAATTCATTTCAATAATTCATTACCACAACTTTTAGGAGATCATTCATAATCAGAGATGTAAACATCTACCAACGAAGCTCATCAAAGACGACAATCATATGCTATATCACTTAGACTGCAATATTATATAAAATGTAAACTCAAGCATAAATGAATAAAAAATTGAATTTAAAAACATCAATTCAATATCAATCGAAATAGGAAACACATCGAATGCATGCTGCACAATTCCTTGACTACCTACGGAATACGTTCCATTTGAGCCAGTATATTCTGATTCCTGATTCTGACGGCCTAAAATATTTTTGATAGGGCGGATTGTAGCACAAAAATAACATAATTGATACTGTACCAGATTACGACGGCATAGTGGAAAATGCCTAATCTGGTCGCGAAAGTATATTGAGACCTAAAGAAGTCCAGGATTCATTTTTAGAGGTTTTCATGTAGACTTGACCATTCACACACACTGAATTCGCATCGCAATTTTCCCACAGCCGTGTAGTCAGCAAATTTAGAAACTGAAATCTCAGCAAAGTGAGATTTGTTTGCTGATTTTCGGTGAAATGTTTTGCGAGTATCAGCTAACAAACGCCACTTTTACTGAGATTCAAAAAAATTGTTTATTGAGATCTCAGCTGTTGAGATTTCGGCAAAAGATGTGAAAAAAGCTGAGATGCGTCAGAAAAAATTTAAGTGTACAATCCCTGATGTAATGAAGAAATGAAAATTTGCCACATGCGCGGATCGCTTGCCAAACAAGGATTGTGTACCGAATTTCGACATCTTTCTAAGCCACTACAGCTTTCTTGTAAAATTTTTGCCACCTTGTTGGTTGCCGCTCCTGGTTGGTGTCTGTCGAACTTTCTATATGTTGTAGAAAACATTTCATTGTTTTTGCTCAAAATGAATTGAAACTTGAATCGAAATGTTGGGCTGACGTTTGAATTGGTCCAATACCATCCTGGTCATGCAGTACCTCGTTTCCTGCCGCTACCATAACTTCGTTTGATTGTCTGATGCTCTTAAAATGAGACATGGCACATGGGTTAAGGTGCAATGTGCGAATACGAGCAACTGATCCATTATTACCCACACGCTATAGAGTTGCAAACAATTGAAAGCTACTATTTTTTTAACAAAGCTTTCATTAGAATGATTCTAATTCACCCTAAGTTGGGGGCCCCTAAAAGCCCGGGGCCCCTGGCTCTGGCCCAGTTGGCCCATGCGTAAAGACGGTACTGATTGGACTAAATCATAAAGTCGAACCGTCAGAACTGGTGATTGCGGTTCGCAACTTGGTTTGGCTATCATGGTCTGCTGGTGTAAGAAAAAGGTGACAATCATATTACGCACAGAACTCCGCACTAATCGACCAGCAACTTCAAAATTGAAAGTCGAATCGGAATTAAATTCAATAGGTAGCCCTAAGTTTGCGCCGCTAAAATAACAAAAAATGATCCATAAAAAAAATTGAAAAACGATCCATAAAAAAGTTGTGCATGTTCCATAAAACAAAACTGAAAATCTTTAAAACGGTGTGAATGATCTATAAAAAAGGGCGATTTGATCCATAGATTATGTAAAATTGAACCATAAAATGGTCGCAAAAGAACACTAAAAGAGCAATTAAAATCAATCAATGCCCCATAACAATATTGGACGTGTTCCATAAAATGTTACATTTTGCGATATAACTTAACTAACATTGATCCATAGAATATTAACAATGTACATTAAAACACGTTGATATGTTCCATAGTATCAACAAAAATGTTCCACGGTATTACAAAAGTGGAGCAATGAAATGTTATAAAAAGATCCATAAATTTGATGAAAATGTCTGCTAAATAATTTTTTTTGATCCATAGAAAATGTAAAAATGAACATGAGAAATACTATGTATTGATTCATATATAGAACGTTAAATTATGGTTCATGAATATTTACAAAACGATCCAAAAGAAAAGAAAATATAAAACGATCCATTAATATGTGCTTATGTACCAGAAAAATTAAACTTAATGAATTCATGCGAATTTTTTTTCTATTCGAACTAATAATAAAGTGTATTACATTTGGTTGTAATGTCAAACTACAACCAACAATGCATGCATGCAATGCATACAACTACAACAAACAGTGCATACATTATAATTAAACTTAAGCTTCCCTATCCCACTAGTCAGGTAACTGACCTTAGCTAACCTGAAAATCATTATGGCAACTCTTTAAACGACAGGGTATCTATGACATTAGCGCGCTGAGAGTTATTAGACCACTGATACAGGCTGGCACGAGTCGCAAATACCAACTTTTTGAAGCGAAAATTTTCTTGGAATTTGTTACGAAATAGGTGAGGGGGGGGGGATGGAGAAATTTGGATCAATTTGTTACATGGGGGGAGGGGAAGTCAATTTTGGGCAATTTTTGCGTTACGTAATTTATGAATGGTCCCTCATCCAAGCGGCATAGAAATATCCGCTACTCATTTTTCAGTTACATGTCATTAAATAGTGCTTGTAAAATTATGTGTTATTTAGATGAAAATTATGTAAGTTTCAAATCACAGGTAATTTTAAATTACAGGTTATGTAGCACATTTGTTACACTCAAGTAAATGTAACTTCACTGGTTTTGTTCGAACTGTGTATAGCTGCATTTCGACTCACAAGGGTGAAAACATGTAAAATCCATGATCAGCCAACAATTACGATGCGACTTTGTTTACGTCAACTCTAATATTAATA